>NC_090736.1:57914403-57927505 GCF_036898095.1 Palaemon carinicauda | reverse complement strand
TTGCACTTAATCTGGGTTATTTCAAAATTTCGTTATTTACATTTTAATTATATACTCTTATTTTTTTATTTTACAATTTCTGTATATTTTTTAGTTTTTCTAATTACTTTTATAAATCTACGGTACTTTTTAGTTTCATTTTCATTTTTATTCTTTTAAAAGTATATTCTATTTCAAGCTTAATTTTTGTTGCTTTGAATTGACGTAAAAAATTATTAAACAAATTTTATATGTTATAGATATTTTTTACCATTTTATCAAATTGTCGATATACCAAAGTATTCTGAGACCAAAGTGTCTATAGGCCGAAGTAACATTAGATCATTATGCCTTTAGACCAAATACCTTTGGCTAAAGTTCTTTACATCAATGTGCTTTAAACTAAAGTAACCTATCCTATATATATATATATATATATATATATATATATATATATATATATATATATATATATATAATGTGTGTGTGTTATTATTGAATACCTCTTAAATATGTGAAGTTGATTAAATCTGTTCATGAACATAGCAAGTACAAGATTAATGTTACTGGAGTCCTGTCAGATGAATTTCCAGTGAACAGTGAAGTACTGCAAGGGAATGTATTGTCACCTATGTTGTTTATCCTCCTCATGTATTTGGTAACCATAGAACAGTTGGGAAGGGTGGAGAAGGATTGGACTGCATTGGTGATAGCAAATTAGCTGACGAAGAGTATGCTGATGACGCTGTCCTTATTAGCAGAACACCACAGGATTTGCAAGGCTCGCTTCCCAGAATGCATGAAATATCACATGGGTTAGGCTCAAGGTAAACAGAAGAAAGACAGAGATGATGAGAATGGAATATGCAATGGAAGTTGAAATATCATTGGAAGGAGAAAATATTAATGAGGTGGAATCATTTAAATATTTAGGAACAATGATCTCTAACACAGGGTCTTTAGAATTAGAGTTTAATGAAAGTTTGAAAAAAGGAAATCAGATAATGGCTAGGTTAAGTTAGAATTAGAAATCAAATTACCGGAAATTGCATTTGTAAGTCATAGCATCCAATAGCAAGAGAGAGACGTCATAATAAATTTATATATTGCCCAGATGTTACTATGAGAGTTTAAATTACATTACAATAGCTCTGGTAACTATTGTATAATCTTTGGGTGAATATTATTTCATTTCAGCCAACTTTCAATATTTATGCTCGCTAATTGCCGTTGCCTCATTAACAATTCGAAAAAGTAAAATCATCTCCGGTAGAATATAAGAAAACTTCTAATTATGTAGCATATTCATATTTTTATTCATATGAATAAAAAAAAAAACTAGATAAATTCTTGGACATACTGAGAAATATTAAATATTCAAACCGAAAATGATCACGAAATTTTGTGGTGTTAGTTGGATGTGTGTGGCAATAAACATGAATTAAATGAGGGAAATTCAAAATCTCATCAACTATTGATCTATTGTTATGCCAACAAGTAGGAATGTTTTTTTTTTTTTTTTTTGGGGGGGGGGGGGGTTCATAACTATATAGTCATGAAAATATTGCAAAATAAGCACAACAAAAGTTCCCTGATGAGAGGCCCCTAAGAAACAAACATTGTCTTAATGCTTTCCCATCTCATATGAAATATACAACACAATCTCAAATACAGCATAATTGTAGGGGAATCAGAAAGTATTCTAGAATATTTATTCCAGCTCTGACCAGATTATGGAATGGTCTTCCTAATCAGGGAGTTGATTCAGTGGAACTTCAGAAGTTCAAGCTTTTTGTAATTTCTTTTCTGCTTCTGCAAAGTAGATCGACATGTCTATTTTTATAATTTATATAATGACTGATCTATTTTGACATTGCTACTGTTTTATTCCTTTTATATCGTTTATTTTCCATCAGTGCTATATATATATATATATATATATATATATATATATATATATATATATATATATATAAATTGTTGATTAACCATTATTTCAAGATGACTAATCTGCATTCTAAAAAGCGAATCGGGGAAAACGCCATCAACCGCTTTTTTGAGGAAATCTTGAAGTGTTTAATGTGACTTTATATTTGTTGTTGTTGTCTGTTTTGTTGTGAAGTTCTTTGTTTGTGAAATCGGTTGCCAACCGAATAAGGTCATTTTTAGCTTTATTTTATGTTGACGAAATGACATAATCACTTTCCTTTTAATTTCTTTGTAGAGGGAAAAGATCCTCAAAAGATTCTACATATAATACAAACTGATTTCGATTCTCTTCTGCGACTTATATTTGTGTCATCTTCCTCTTAGTTTCCTTCAGAATCAGTATTGTCATTGTAGATACATTGATAGTTTAAAGGTCACTCATGAACGGCAGCGGCATGGAAGAAGACAGTGACCTAGAAACCAACCGTTTATACATATGATTCTCTTCAAAACAACCTCTGTGGCGAAGCTAGGACCATGGGGATCCAGGTAATGGCTTCTGATGAATCATCAGGTAGAAGATCTATATGCTTCCACAAACCCACCATCCCTAGCTCACAAAGATAGTAAGGTTAACAACACTAATAGTAACTATCGGGCTTGAGCGGGGTTTGAACTCCCGACTGACAGATTGCCACACTGTGACGTTTCCTATAGACTACCACAATCTTTATAGTTGTGGTGGCCTATTGGGAACGTCCCTTCTTAGCTATCTTCCAGACTGGGCTTCGAGTCCCACTCAAGCTTGATAGTTTCTTATAGTGTCTGCAACCTCATCATCCTTGTCTGCTAAGGAGGGGGGATTTGTTGGAGCCCTATAGATCTATCAGACAAGTCATCAGCAGCCATTGCCTGGCCCCGCCCTGTTCCCACCATGGGTGGAGAGGGGACTTGGGTGCTAATCGTATGTACAGCATATATATTATATGGCTTGGGCATTGTCCTTCTAGCTAGGGCATTGTAACTGTCCCTTACCTGTTCCATTCATGAGCGACCTTTAAACCTTCCATCACCAATTCCTTCTTTGATTTCATAAATGAAAGCCTGAAAATGAAATTAGAAAGGATTTAACCTTAAATATATATATATATATATATATATATATATATATATATATATATATATATATATATATATATTACATTGAAGCGCTTTAATTCATGCGTACATCAACAGATAAGAAATATTTGTTATGTATAATATTATCGCAGAGTCGCCCGGAATTAATCATGAATAAATAATCCCGCTGAATGATTCAATTCAATTATCAAAATGTAATTCAATAACTCGTACAGAAATCACTTCTGTCTAAAATTCGCTGTGTTAAGTTGATCGATTTAACGTAATAATTGAAAAATTAATATCCATTATTAATTGATAAGAGAAAAGAGGGGATTAGACTATCAGAAATGTATAATGGATTTTTTTTTCTATTGAGTTTCGTAAATCTCATTTCACTGTTGTCCATATTGCACCCGAGTTTCAGTCACATTATCTATATAAATATTTTTCACAATCGGTTACATGATAAGATTTTTACAAATAGACGTAAAAAAAATCATTTTTTTTTTTTTTTTACTATTAAAGCCCTAATACTTATGAAGGTTTCCACAATTCTGAATCAAGGAATTATGCCTGAGTATATATTCTATTTTCCTCTGCTTCCTTTCCTCACTGGGCTATTTTCCCTGTTGGGGCCCCTGGTCTTATAGGAGACTGCTTTGCCCACTAGGGTGTTAGCTTGGTAAGTAATAATAATAATAATAATAATAATAATAATAATAATAATAATAATAATAATATCAGTACATCTTCTATGTTTGGTCTGAGCTCAAATGCGCCATTTCTAGATAGACAGACAGAGAGGCAGATTAAACTACCCAATGATATATTTGAGAGAGAGAGAGAGAGAGAGAGAGAGAGAGAGAGAGAGAGAGAGAGAGAGAGAGAGAGAGAGAGAGAGACATATAACTTCCTTGATCCATTACTGAGAGAGAGAGAGAGAGAGAGAGAGAGAGAGAGAGAGAGAGAGAGAGAGAGAGAGAGAGAGAGAGAGAGAGAGACCTATAACTTCCTTGATTCATTATTGAGAGAGAGAGAGAGAGAGAGAGAGAGAGAGAGAGAGAGAGAGAGTCTTGTTTTTATTAATGTATACTATTTACATTTGCAGGATCATATAGCTAAATGAGCTTTAATAAATCTTTCAAATGGGACTTTTGCTTTAGATGGCAGTTTCTTTGAAGCAATTTTCCCGTTTGTCAAGAGACTGACATGTCCTTTTTGCACGGAAAATTATTATTATGATTTCATGCTTAAATTCTTTAAAAGGTTTCTTAAGTATTGCTCCGCTAGTTATTCCTAGTTTTGTATTACAACTACAAACAACAATGCTTTTTATCATTAAGATTAAACTTTATTATTTATACCAAGGGATTTGAATAAGGAAAAATAATAGCTAGAACAGACTGTTCCTACAAGTAGTAATAGTAATACTTTCCGAAGAAGATGTGTTCTAATATTCATGAATTCGCTTCCCACATTTAAACTGCGAAGAAGCATAAATTTTCTCCAGAAATAGACCGTCTGGATCCGTTGTCGGATTCCATTTGTTTACATTTAAGTCCAGGACAAAAATGGTCCTGACGTTGCTTGTCGAAATACAAACAGGGCCAAGGGAACTGAGAAGGACTCGCTTTTAAGTTCATCGGTGGGCAATATTGAAATTATAATTTTCAATGATAAATCAATCGTTTGCTGCAAAGGTAAAAAATGCTGTAGGACAGAAAATGATTTTGATATTCACGTCAAAGATGAATAATTTACATTGATAAATTAATCGTTTTCTGCCGAGGTAAATGTATGCTGTAGTGCAGGAAGAGATTTCATAGTTCATGCCAAGGGATGAATAATTTTCATTGTTAAATCAATGGTTTTCTGCCAATATGAATAATACTGTAATGTAGGAGGAGATGGTATCGCTCAAGCCGAGGGATCAGAGAAAATCTGACGTCCATCATAATAAAACATTAAGAACCATTTAGAATGACGGGTTCATTCTTCTTCTTACGCTTTACTATTTATCTTTTTTTTTTCTTCACCCTTAATATTCAATGCTATGTAATTGTTTTGGTCTTGTGGTTGACATTTTTAAAGTTTTCTGCGCAATCGTTAGAAACTTCCAACAAATCTACTGATCAAAAGTAATTGAGCGCTATTTAGATAGTTTCATTCTTTCTTTCCTGTTCGAAACAGAGCTGAACATAGGTAAAACTGTCAGCTATATCAAGGATTATAAATCTCTCTGAATACACCAATAACTGTAAATTACAAAGATAGATAACTGTTTTTTAATTAATACAATTCCCATCTCAGTTCTACTTTATTCATGCATCGGAAGTTAGATTGGATTCCTCTGTTATTTCCGATCTCAAAAATCCCTTACTAATTCCTTCTCCGTGTGTGTGTGTTTGTGTGTTATGTCTATTTTCATTAAAGAGTTTTTTATTGTTAACGTAAATTAATGATGGTGATCAGTTATACGTTTCATGTATGAATTTACTTGGTTCCTTGGTTACCATTTGTGTGAGAATAAATATTTATGGAGTGAGCCATTAAATTCAAAAGCCGATAAAAGCCCAATTTCATTATTGGCCAATATTATCTCTTTGATTTATTTTAACAAATCAAAGTACAATGAAATTCTAGCATTCTTGCTTCCCCTCTGCAGTTACCTTTCAGAAACTTGTCCCGGTTCAAAACAAGTTATTCTTTTTTAAGATCAAAGAACCGAGTTGAATCTTAGTTCACATAATCTACAACAATGTCAAATATGATCACTTGTAGACGTATGAAGGATCTTCCGGAAAATTCTCTTCGTCAGAGTTCTCAATGAAAGGATTCGGTTACATAGCGAACAGAATTCCTTTGGCAAAGTGAACAATAATTGTTCTCGGACTTGTTCATGAATATTACAAGAATGTCCTTTTCACTACGTCAGACATTTTTTCTGAGCTACGACGTGTAAGTAGACTTGATTAAAGAATTCACTTAGAATGTTCATAGTTTTTTATTTTACTTATTCATTGTTTTCGTTATTCCGTCTACGCATTACAGTTATCCCTTGCATATTGCACCTGGATCTTGAAAACAAAATATACATTAAAATCCTGTGAAGAAAGACCAAGTGCAATAGACTTAAAACCTCTAGATATTTATTCATAGCTTTCCTTTATCCAATAACTTATTTATTAAAATATATAAAGCTCATACTGAAACGCATTTTGGAATTAGAAAGAAATACTTGTCTGCCATTTACTAAAGAGAAAATTTTACATAAAAAAACAATTTTTCTTGTAATTTATTGGTTACTATTTAATGCGTAAAAAAGAAATATACAAAACAAGTAAAGAAAAAACTCTTTCACAAATATCGTTAATTTTAAAGCAATACTTAATGTATTTCCACCACTCTGCCAATGCTATTTCTTCATATTGACTTTTCTAAATGCATCAACAAACAGACAAATTTCATGCATACATTAATTCGAAGCAAGATAATGAAATTTAAGGCAATGCAAATGATTCTCAACACACAGTAATTGGTGCAAAATAATTAGATAGAATTAGTTGCCTGATATGCAAGATCATCTAGTTTACGCTTCATAGTGAACTAATCTCTCTCTAGATAGATAAGCACTCACGCACACAGATTCAATATCCCCCCCTCTTCCCATTTCCTAAATATAACCCACTTGTACATCAATTTTTGGGAGATTGTGGTTTTCGAGCGTACCTCTCTGGATTCCTCCTCTCACCAGGGTATGATTACTCCCCTCTCCTCCCTGCCGCCCAGCGTATCAGGAAATGTCTATCTATTTATCTATCTATATATCGATATATATATACATACATACATACATACATACATATTGTGATATCCCCATATGTTGTACATATGCTAACATATCTGATTTGTCTAATGTTTATTTTTCCATTTTCTTTGTAAATACATCACTTTATTTCAGCGCCATCTTCATTCCATTCTTCTCATTATTTTTTGTTTACACTCACCTTCCTGCTGTAAATCATCCCTGTTTTCTTACCTTACATGTTATAAGGTAACCCCAAATTTATTGATTTTGTTAGAATACATTATTCTCACCACGAGATTCATCTACCTTGCTCACCCATTCAGTTTGCATTGCTTATTATTGTTGTTTTGAAATGCTTTTTCATTATCTTATTTAACGTAAGATTAAAGTTTTGTTTATAGCATAGTTTATTGTTCCTGTCCTCCAATTATCCTGCTATTGGTGCTTCGATTGTCTGCAACCAGCTTTAAGAAGATACATTTGATCATAATCGACAATCTTATACACTCGTAATAAGAAACAAGTGAATTTGGAAGTCTACCCATATGACTTCTATTTTATTGTGTGAAGAGAACTACCGCCCATTGTAAAGGGGTAATTGTTTGCACAGTGGTTCGTCACATAATAGTTGGGGGCCTGTCCGGGATCTGATGTGCAATATGATAAATCAAATTTATATCGAGTGATTGAATTGTGAAAGAACCGTTCCAGTGATTATGAACAGTATCGAGTGTTGTGTTGTGGCGTACCAAGGATAAATGACGACAGTGATAATTCCAAGGTAAGGTAGATGTCTCGTCTCCCTCTCATTAGACATTTATGTATAATATATGTCTGGGTAGTCATTTGGTTGTAAGAGGAAAAAGTCACGCTTAATATAGTTAAGACTTAGGTATGCTGATTGTCCAGCTTCTAAACCACCCTTATTAATTGAAGATGCCCCCAGTAGGTAGCTTTTAAAGTTTTGCCTACTCAAATCTCGTATCCCAGAGATTTCTCATAAAGAAAAAAAAAATCTGAAGCCCTAAGATTTTGCCATTTCTTAAAATCGCCATTCAAAAGTGATATTTAGGAAATAAGTCAAATTTCATTATATGTGATTTATTAAATTAAGTTTCATTATAAGTGAAGTTTCCTCCATCTGTATTTCATTATAAAGTGATTTATTTTGTTATATAAATTTCGTAAGTGAAATTAGCCAATTTCCAATTTCGGAGATTTTCGTAATTCTAATCGTTATCTCTAGTCAGGAAATTAACTTATATATTGTTTGGTGTTAAAAGTACTATTTTGGTGTACAAATAACATTTACGTGTCGGTAAATGAATATTTAAATACTTGTGTTAAATTACTCCTGTTATATCTATAAAGCGCATACTTCGTATTTTGTCCAGTTTGCCCATTATTCTGATAATCAATTACTTTAAACTAGGTGTTGACTTTTAACTAGATACTTTATCATAACGAGAATAATATAGTATTTATATAAATTAAAAAGTAACATTGTAAAGTTATCGTATTAAGCTGGTATAAATTAAAAGGAAATGTAAACTAGAACGTGCTAATTAGGTATGTTTAAAGTAAAAATATACTTTTGCGTTTTAAAGCCTTGTTTACTGATTCGGTAAAATTGTTTTAAAAGTTTGTTATTTTAAGCGTGTCGTTTGAGTAATTATGAAGTAGTTAGCCTCGTGTTCAAGATCTCGAGCGTAAAAAAAAAACAAAAAAAAAAATTGTTCAGTTGTTAACGGTGAATAAAAGTTTTATAGTATTATCGTAAGTTTCGCGAGACTCAATTTTGTATTTAAGCTATTTTTGTGTAATGTGATTTAATCATATAATTTTGTAATTTTGTGATCTCTCGATCTTGTAATTTTGTGATCGCTATTTTGTATTTCTGTGATCGAAAGATTGTTATTTTGCGATCGTATGATCTTATACTTATTCTTATAAAATTTGGATATTTATTTTAGTTTGTACTTATCTTGCGCCACGGGCGACATTCAAAATGCCTTTCAACTTGCAACAATTTATTGTATCGCCACGGGATCATGTGGAATCTCTCACAGTTGCCACAAAAACTGACCTAAAGAATCTAGCTCGCCATTATGATGTACAGGTTCCCGCAACTGCCGTAAAATGTGTAATTCTCAGTCATATTTTGAACATCCTTGTAGATGAAGATATTGTTCCAGAAGAAGAATTGGCTGACGTTCGAGCTCTAACCGTTACCAATCCAAATGGTGACTTAGATAAACTACGTCTGCAGCTGGAGTTGGAAAAGATGAAGATACGAGCCGCAACGGCCGCCGCTGAGTTAGAAGAGAGGAAAGCCGCTGCTGCTGAGCGCACGGCTGCTGCCGCTGCTTCCCTAGAACGTATCAAGGTGGAAACTGCTGATGAAGCTGCTGCAACTGCTTTGGAGCAACAAGAAAAAGAAAGTGAACAGAAAACAAAGCTCTCCGTTTTAGGCTGCAGATTGAGAGAGAAGCGGCCACATTAACAGAACGGGATCTGGCATTTATAAGACTGAAAGAAAAGGAAGAAGGTTAGCTAATTCCCGAACCCTTAGATGTGGGCAAGGTGCAGAAATTGCTGCCCACATTTGAAGAACGGGAACCTGATAACTACTTTTCTGTGTTCGAAGATACAGCCAAGAATCTCAATTGGCCTCAGGACAAATGGTATTTGATCATCCGGAACTCATTTAAAGGTAAAGCATTATCTGTATGTGCCACTCTGTTAGAAGAACATGATTATTTCATAATTAAGCAGGCAATCCTTGATGCTTATTCTATTACTGCGGAAGGATATAGGCAAATATTTCGTAATAGTCAAAAGCAAGTTCAACAGACCTTTTTAGAATTTATGAATGGAAAGATTAAACAGTTTCAGAAGTGGGTAGACAAAGTAGATGTCAAAACTTTTGAGCAGTTGAAAGATTTAATAGTAATGGAGGAGTACTTAAGGAAAATACCAGAGGCATTAATGTGTATCTAAGAGAGCAGAATGAATCTGACCCTAAGAAAGCCGCTTTAAAGGCAGATGACCATGCTCTTATTCATAAAGTAGGTAAAATCCCATATAGAGAAACTAGACCTAAGGAAACTTGTACATACTGCAAACAAGAAGGACATCATATTTCAGAATGTCCTGATCCACATTGTGCAGCTTCATACTTAAAGAGAAAACCTAATCCCCCTCAATTCTCTCCTAAGCAAATGAATCTGCCCAAACAGGAACCAAAACCTAAGGTGGAGAAGAAAAAGACCTTTCATTGTGCATCACAAGAGTCCCAAGCGTTTGCACCCTTCACTTGCTCAGGCAAAATAAATGGTAAACCTGTAACCATACTCAGAGACACTGGATCCTCTCAAACGACCGTCTCTCCTAAAGTAATACAATCTAAAGGTGAAACTCACAGGTATGTTGCAGTTAATGACCTAACCAGTTAGTCTATGTTGCCTCTCATTAATGTAAACCTTCAATGTCCTTATTTCTCTGGAACTACTGAAGTAGCTGTAAATCCAGAACTGTTACCATGCAAGGATGTAGATGTAATCCTGGGTAATGACATAGCTAACTCTGTTGTCTTAACAAACTTAATAGCAGTATCTCCAGGTGATGTTGTACAGGAGAAATGCTTAGCAGTGACACGAAGCAGTAAAAAGGACACCCCTACTGAATCATCATCAAACCCGTTGCCAGTCTCTGAACCTATGGATTTCAACGAGTTGATAAGTACATATAAGATCCAGCCTGATTCCTTTAGCTATCAACAAAGGAAAGATGTCACTCTACAGCAGTGTTTCAACCAAGTGAAACCAAAAGATACCAACAAGTGTTCTTATTTTTATATTAATAATAATGTACTAATGAGAAAATTCAGGTCCAGCAAGAACAGTCTAGAAACCTGGAAGGATCTATTCCATGTAGTGGTTCCTAAGGATATAAGACCTCTGATCCTAGAATTGTCTCACTCTGCTGACTCTCCTCTTGGTATCACTAAAACATATGAACGCATCAGTCAAGACTTTTATTGGCCAAACATGAAGAATGACATTAAAGATTACGTAAAAACATGTACAACATGTCAAAAAGTAAGTAGTCGTAATGTGAAAGTACCAGTTGCACCATTAAAACCTATACTTGTGCCTAAAGAACCTTTCAGTAAGATCATAGTAGATTGTGTAGGCCCTTTGCCTAAGACAAAAAGGGGACATGAATACTTGCTTACGGCCTTATGCCCAACTACCCGTTATCCATTTGCAGTACCTTTAAGAAACATATCAGCCAAGAACATAAAGTCACTAGTGTCCATATTGACTGTTGTAGGATTTCCAACTGAACTACAATGTGATCAAGGAACCAATTTCATGAGTCATGCATTTAAAACAGCTATGAAAGATTACCGTATAACCCAAGTATCTTCCTCAGCTTACCATCCACAGACCAATGGAGCATTAGAACGCACTCACCAGACCATTAAAAATCTTCTCCGGAAATACATCCATAGTTCAGGTAACGAGTGGGATTGCAATTTGGAACTGATCATGTACATCATACGAGGAGTTCGAAATCATTCTACTGGTATGTCACCTTTTGAACTACTCTTCGGTCGATGGCCACGAACTATCCTCAGTTCAGTCAAAGAACGCATCCTGAAGTTGGGAGATAATGAGGTACCTCTTTCCCGATATATTTCAGAACTCGACAAGAAACTTTCAGATCTTCACTCCATTGCCAAAACTAACTTGATAACAGCTCAAGAGAAGATGAAGATTAACTATGATAAAAAGGCTAAAACCAGAAGTTTCAAAGTAGGAGATGCAGTGCTGCTATACCATCCGATTGCAGGCTCTCCCCTACGAGAGAAATACCAGGGACCATATACCATCACTCAACGTATCTCGCCAACCAACTATATAATCGCCACTACAGATAAGCGTAAGTCTACTTAATTAGTCCACATAAACCTCTTAAAGGCCTATTTGTCTCCCTCAACAGCTGATAGTAAAACGGTAATGATTACTAGTGCCATACCATACATAGATTGTCCTATGGATCAATTTACAGATGATCCAATAACTGCATCTTGGCAGGATTCTCAAAACTCAAAGATCTTGGAAAACTTATCAGACTATCTACAACCCTTATCTGCATCAAAATGTAAATCTTTAGTAGCTCTATTCCATGAATTTCCTAGTATAACTTCAGATAAACCAGGCAGATGCACCATGCTAGGTCATGACATCAAACTACAACCAGGTGCTGCACCCATTAAACAAGCTTTCTATCGAACATCACAGAAGAAATTGGGTATCATGAAAGAAGAAGTGAACTACTTGATAAGAGAAGGATTGGCAGAACCCAGTGCGTCACCATGGGCTTCCCCATGTCTCCTAGTAGGAAAGAAAAATGGTAAATTTCGTCTTTGTACCGATTACAGGAAGATTAATAATTTAACAATTAAAGATTCGTATCCTCTACAAAGAATACAAGATATCATTGACCAAGTAAGTAATTCGACCTACTTATCCCAAATAGATTTGTTGAAGGGTTATTACCAAATTAAGTTAACAGAAACGGCAAAGGAAATTTCTTCATTTATCACTCCATTTTGATTATTTAGTTATAATGTAATGCCATTCGGATTAGCCAACTCACCTGCCACCTTCCAAAGAGTAATGTCTTTAATTTTACAGGACTTGGAAAAGGTATTTGTATATTTAGATGACATCATTATTGCCTCTGACACATGGGAAACCCATATTCAAAAGATAAAAGAAGTTTTCTCAAGGTTGAAACAACATGGATTAACGGTCAACTTAGCAAAAAGTAATTTCTGCAAAGGTCAGGTATCTTACCTTGGTCATCGAGTTGGCAGTGGTAAAGTATTAACCCATGATGCAAATATTAGCGCCATAACTTCTTATCCTGTTCCAACTACCAAACAGGAATTAAAAAGATTTCTAGGCATGGTAGGATATTACTCTAAGTTCAGTCCAAATTTCTCACCATTCACAGGACTACTATTTGCTTTAACTTCTTCAAAAGTAAATTTTTCTTGGAGCCAACAACATGATCAAATATTTAACCAGCTAAAAACTTACTTGTCATCTCCTCCTATATTAATGGCACCTAACCTCACCAAACCATTCTATCTCCAAACAGACGCTAGTGATCTTGGATATGGGGGCATTTTATTACACCATCCTGCTCCAATAACAGCCATAACAGGAAACCTGCCCACACTAGCTGATC
>NC_090736.1:57885078-57890078 GCF_036898095.1 Palaemon carinicauda | reverse complement strand
CCCCCTCTAAAAATGACATACTGAACATGTTAAATAAGTGCCCTGAATCTGAATAGGTAGTAGTAAAAACTGCACCGATTAGCGGCAGTGAGTGGCTGTAGAAGTCGTTGGTTGGGGTGCGAGCGAGTGGTGGATGAGGGTGGCTGTGTTGCCGCTCCAGCTCGTCACGGGGTAGGCGAGTGTGTCCTACGGCATTCATAGGCGTGTCCTTCGGCATTCATAGGCGAGTGTGTCCAACAGCATTCATAGGATTGTCCTACGGCATTCATAGGCCTACGGCGTTCATAGGCGTGTATGTCCTACGGCATTCATAGGCGTGTATGTCCTACAGCATTCACGTCAACTTCGGTTGAAGTTGAATAGGTGTCCTCTTCGTCACAAGTGGAGGCGTTGATGGAGGTTTTGAAGGTCATGAAGTGGGTTCACATCACGAGGAGAGCCGTCTGCGGCAGGTTGCAGGCGAGTGATACTGGTCATTTTCCCGAGGGTGAGCAAAGCCCTTTGGTCCCCCAACGGTTGTTGAGAGAGCTGAAAAGGCGTTGCTATACGGGCGGCTGGCGACGGCGAGTACTGCTGCAGAAGGTATGCGTTGACGGTGTCATAGTAACGGTGAGAGGTGGAGGAAGGGGGGGGAGGAGCGAGTCACTCCGGGGTCACCAATGTGACGGAGCCGAGTAAGGCTGTGAACTCAAAGGCAGGATGCAATCAACTGAGTTATATTATTAAGGAACACTCTCATTTATATACAAAACCTCAAGGCAACAGGACTTAACATGTTCAAGAGACAGACAATGTCACAGAGCAAAACCGGACACATGAATTTTCATGTTCGTTTTAGTGCGAGGGAAGAGCGAAGATACAAGCATATTATATACAAAAGGAATTATGTACAATTGTGTGACACACGGTTGGTACAGGAGGCAGATATAATTGCTGTTGCTGGTGTTGAGGTGCTGGTGATGGGAGATGAGAATGAGAGAGATTACAAGAGTGGAAGTGAAGAGAGCACTAGATGAAACAAGAGTAGGAAAAGCATCTGGTATGGATGGTGTAAGAGTTGAGATGTTGAAGGAAGGTGGTGTGACTGTACTTGAATGGTTGGTGAGATTGTTTAATATGTGTTTTGTGTTGTCAATGATACCAGTATATTGGGTTTGTGCATGTATTGTACCACTATATAAGGGTAAGAGAGATGTGCATGAGTGTTGTAATTCAAGGGGTATTAGTTTGTTGAGTGTAGTTAGAAAAGTGTATGATATAGTACTGATTAATAGGATTAAGGATAAAACAGAGAATGCAATCTTAGAAGTACAGGGTGGTTTTAGAAGAGGTAGGGGTTGTATGAATCAGATTTTTACAGTTAGGCAGATATGTGAAAAATATTTAGCAAAAGGTAAGGAGGTGTATGTTGCGTTTTTGGATCTGAAGAAAGCGTATGATAGAGTTGATAGGGAAGCAATGTGGAATGTGAAGAGGTTATATGGAGTTGGTGGAAGGTTGTTGCAAGCAGTGAAAAGTTTCTATAAAGGTAATAAAGCATGTGTTAGGATAGGAAATGAAGCGAACGATTGGTTTCCAGTGATAGTGGGTAACAGTAAGAGAGGGTGTGGCTTTGTTGCTGAGTGAATGGATGACAGGTAAATTAGTGAAATGGAAGGAGATATCATCTAGGTTAATGTGGGTAAGGATTAGGTTGGGTAGGGAATGTTGGGCTTTTGTCAGTGCGTCTGGGCCAGGTTGTGAGAAAAGTGAAGAAGAGCGGAATGAGTTCTGGGATGAATTAACTATGTGTGTAGAAGGACTGGGCAGAAGGAATTATGTAGTTGTCATGGGTGACTTGAATGCTTGAGTGGGCGTTGGAGAGGTAGAAGGTGTCATTGGGAAGTATGGCGTACCAGGTGAAAATGAGAGTGGTGAGAGACTGGTAGATATGTGTGTTGAGCAAGAGATGGTGATAAGTTCTAGCTTTTTCAAAAAGAAAGATAAAAACAAGTATACATGGGTAAGAGTGGCAAATGAAAAAGTGGTAGAAAGGGCCTTAATGAATTATGTGTTGATAACTAAGAGAATGTTTGGAAGATTGAAAGGCGTGCACATGTTTAGGGGTATGGCTAACGGTATGTCTGATCATTTTTTGGTGGAAGGAAAATTAGTTGTAGCAAAAGAGTGGGGGAATAGAGTAGGTAGATGTGAAAGGGAGCTAGTGAGGGTTGAAGTGCTAATAAAACCGGGGGTAAAAAGTAAATATCAAGAAAGGTTGAAAATGGCATATGACGGAGTGAAAGTAAGAGAAACTGGTAGTTTAGAGGAGGAGTGGAAAATAGTAAAAGAAAATTTTGTTAAGATTGCAAGTGATGAGTGTGGCAAGAAGTTTGTTGGAGGCAGCATGATGAAGGGCAGTGAATGTTGGAATGAAGAAGTGAAGGTAAAAGTGGAAGAGAAAAAGAGGGCTTCTGAAGAATGGCAGCAGAGTAATAGTGTAGAGAAGTATGAAAAATATCAAGAGAAAAATGTGGAAGTAAAACGCAAGGTAAGTGAGGCAAAGAGGGCAGCTGACCTGAGCTGGAGTCAGGGATTGGGTCATTCAAATGAAGTGAATAAGAAGTTTTGGAAAGAAGTGAAGAGAGTAAGGAAGGCTTCTTTCCGGTAGGCCCTGCTGCTTCCTCCGGTGCCTTAGATGACCGCTGAGGTAGCAGCAGTAGGGGATTCAGCGTTATGAAGCTTCATCTGTGGTGGATAACGGGGGAGGGTGGGCTGTGGCACCCTAGCATTACCAGCTGAACTCGGTTGAGTCCCTTGTCAGGCTGGGAGGAATGTAGAGAGGAGAGGTTCCCTTTCCTGTTTCATTTGTTTGATGTCAGCTACCCCCCAAAATTGGGAGAAGTGCCTTGGTATATGTATATACATATATATATATATATATATATATATATATATATATATATATATATATATATATATATATATATATGTGTGAGTGTGTGTGTGTGTGTGTGTGTGTATGTGTGTGTGATGTCACCGTGATTTCTTAACTTGTATGTTGATGGAGTGGTGAGAGAAGTGAATGTTCGAGTGCTTGGACGAGGATTGAAACTGGTAGACGAGAATGATCATGAATGGGTGGTAAATCAGTCTTTGTTTGCGGATGATACTGTTTTGGTTGCAGACGCAGAAGAGAAGCTTGGCCGATTAGTGACAGAATTTGGAAGGGTGTGTGAGAGAAGGAAGTTGAGAGTTAATGTGGGTAAGAGTAAGGTTATGAGATGTACGAGAAGGGAAGGTGATGCGAGGTTGAATGTCATGTTGAATGGAGAGTTACTTGAGGAGGTGGATCAGTTTAAGTACTTGGGTCTGTTGTTTCAGCAAATGGTGGAGTGGAAGCAGATGTACGTCAGAGAGTGAATGAAGGATGAAGTGTTGGGGGCAGCTAAGGGAGTAGTAAAAAATAGAGGGTTGGTCATGAATGTAAAGAGAGTTCTGTATGAGAAAGT
This sequence comes from Palaemon carinicauda, assembly GCF_036898095.1. Classification (NCBI taxonomy): domain Eukaryota; kingdom Metazoa; phylum Arthropoda; class Malacostraca; order Decapoda; family Palaemonidae; genus Palaemon; species Palaemon carinicauda. The sequence continues at coordinate 57,886,587 of NC_090736.1, read as the reverse complement.
GACTGTACCAAGGTTTGGGTGGATGGATGAAATGAAGAAAGCTCAGGGTGATAGGAGGATAGATGTGAGTGAGGCAAGAGAGCTAATATGTGTATATATATATATATATATATATATATATATATATATATATATATATATGTATATATATGTATATGTATTTATATGTATATATATATATATATATATATATATATATATATTTATATATATATATATATATATATATATATATATATAGATACGTATATAAATAACTATATATATGTATATATATGTATATATATAACTATATATATATGTATATATGTATATATATTTTTATACATAAGAATATGTATGTATATATATAATATATATATGTATATTATATATATATGTATAATATATATATATATATATATATATATATATATATATATATATGTATAATATATATATATATATATATATATATATATATATATATATATATCGAACCATTATTCTCAATAAATTATTATTAGAACTTATTAAGCTATAACCCTAGTTAGAAAAGCAGGATGATATAAGCTCGAAGGCTCCAACCGGGAAAATAGCCCATTGAAGAAACTAGAAAACTACAAGAGAAGTAATTAATAATTAGAATAAAATATTTTAGGAAAAAGTAACCTCATTTAAATAAATCCTTTATATATAGACTATAAAAAACTTTAAAAAACAAGAGGAAGAGAAACAAGATAGAATAGTGTGCCCGAGTGTATTACCTCAAGACAGTGGAAGAACATGGTACAAAGGCTATGGAACTATCCAAGCCCAGAGAACAATGGTTTGGCTCTGGAGGGTCCTCCATAGAAGAGCTGCTTACCGTAGTTAAAGAGTCGCTTCTACCCTTACCAAGAGAAATGTAGCTACTGAACAATTACATTGCAGTAGTTAACCCCTTGAACTAGGACGAATTGTTTGGTAATTTCAGTGTTGTCAGGTGTATGAGGACAGAGGAGAATATGCAAGGAATATGCCAGACTATTCGGTGTGTGTGTAGGCTTAAGAAAAATGAACCGTAACCAGGAGAGAAGGATCCAATGTAATACTGTTTTGGCCAGTCAAAGGACCCAATAATTCTCTAGAGGTAGCATCTCAACAGGTAGCTGGTGACCTGGCCAACCTACCACCTAGTCTTGGATTGTGCTACAGCCTTTGTTAGATGTCTCTAGCTTGAGGAGACATTCGGGCACCTTATTCTACCATATTTCTCTTCCTCTTGTTTTTTTTTTTTTTGTTAAGTTTCTATAGTTTATATATGAAAGTTTTATTCCAGTGCTGTTACTTTTCTTAAAATATTCTAATTGTTCATTACATCTCTTGTAGTGTTTATTCCCTCATTTCCTTTCCTCACTGGACTATATATAATATATATATATATATATATATATATATATATATATATATATATATATATATATATATATATATATATTCAAATAAGCCATATATATTTTTGATATATTAATGTCTGGATTCTCTTAA
>NC_090736.1:57875078-57880078 GCF_036898095.1 Palaemon carinicauda | reverse complement strand
AGGATTATACATGATAGGTGAGAGGAATTATTCATGGTAATCTGAAATATTAATAATTTCTATCGTGAAAATTATCTTTATAGCAAATAGAAATAGTACAAACAAGGTTTTGAGGTGTTTGAGATTTGTAACACAAAATACGAAATGATACAAATTGCACGGGTGAAAAAATTACATACAAAAACGTACTAGACCCATTCTTTCGAATATATTTTTTTATTCTTTTTTATGTCAAAATCTTTGGACATTTTCAGCAAAGTATATTCTTGAAAATTTTTTTTACTGATTATTCAAAGGACCAAATCCATTTTAGGTACACGGGATATTTAGCATTTTTTTTATTTTTTTTTTTTTATAAAAATGACTTTCTCATATTTGAATGCCTGATTAGAGGCGCCAGGTCCTGGAATATTAATTAGATTATAATAATGATTTTTTTATATTATTTTAAATTCATTCAAAACGTATAACACTGAGGTTTCTTCAGCCTTTTACTTGTGTAAATGATAAGACTCGTCAAGTGCTATATTAGTAATTCCGCTTAAGAGTCAATTAGAATTTTATTGGATATCTGCAATGATTTAAATCAAGATAAACAGTAACAATCATATATAAAAGATTTGCTCCTTTGAATAAAAAATACCCACAAATATTCGTTCCAGCCATTCCGAGATCGAAGAGAATTCAACGTAACATTTCTGTATAAAGATACATTACAATTAAATTCAGGGAACACAAAAGTTAAAAGGAAAGTCCGATGTTTTATTGCTATTCACTTGATCCCCTTTGTTCGTAGCGACTCCTTCCTCTCGCAATGGGTAATTTTTGTTCGCAGGTAAGCCTGAGGTAGGCGGTTCTTTTCATGAATAACTCTAGATGCGTTACTGTGGGGAAAAATGTATAGGAAATATATTGAAATCGGATTTTATATCTTTTTCAAAGGTGATTTTATGGAGGAGAACATAGTTAGAGAATATGTTCCTACCAGTGAACCATATTTGATATTTAGATTTGCCAAAGCTGATGGTTTGGAAGATAACATATCCTCACTTAAGCTTTCCTTCAGTTAAAAAGCAGGACATATTGAGAGAGAGAGAGAGAGAGAGAGAGAGAGAGAGAGAGAGAGAGAGAGAGAGAGAGAGAGAGAGAGAGAGAGAGAGAGAGAGAGAGAAGATCATAATCATGTGACATACCTGAAAAAAATGCGTAGAAAACGCCACTTCCCGAGTTGTTGTTTTTTCGTTGATGCTTCAAAACCACATGAATGAGCAGAAATGATATATAATAAGCCCTCCTTTGTCATTTTTCCTGAAAATTACTTTAACTATATCAGCAATGATATCGTACTGTTATGATTATTATTACTAGTCGCGAATCCACAATCCTACTTGGAAAAGCAGAATGGTACATGTTAAAGGGAAGGCAGCCCATCGAGGGAAGGAAATAGAGAAGTTACGAATAAACTATAAATGAAAATTGAAGAATTGTGAAACATATTAAGATCAGTCACAACATTGAACCTATAAGTTATATATAATCTATAAACAATGAAACGAAACTTATTTCAACCTGTTCCACAGAAAATGATTTGCAGCAATATTAGGAAGATCATTCCATAATCAGGTCACAGCGGGAATATAGTTTCCAAAATACAGTGTAGTATTGAGTCTTAGGGTGGGAGAAGACATGACTTGGAATTAACTGATTACATAGTATTATGTGTTAGTTGGTACAGTCAGTGAAGATCTCAATACAGCGGATGGTCAGAATTATGAAAAATCCTATGCAAAATTCGCAAATTCGAACTGAATGAAGGTGCCAGAGAATATGTAGATCAAGAATAAGGAATTTTACAGAAAGCACGTTTTTGTTGGACAATTCAAGATAAGACTAGGCAGCTAAAGACAAAGACAGGAGTAGCCTACAATATTGTACCGCTTGCGCATGTATATCAGACGCTAAAAACGGTATTTCTGTTTTTTTATATGCTGTATTGTCGTTATCGCTTTCCCTTCACACTGATAACTTGTTAATGACTGTATGTACTTGCATCAATCTGATTGTATTTTTGAGACCACCTATCACAGAAACTTGTTATAAAAATTCTTCTTTTTGTGGAAATACTGTCAGTTACATTCACTCCGCTTATCAGTTAATACCTAACTGATGTTTCCACACATTTGGTGACCACTGGAATGTTCAGCCCCCTTCCACTTCCCCCTGCACTGCTGTGTCTTGTTGTTTGATTATGACATCGTCAGACACTGACTCTACTATCAATGCCACACCCCTGAGACTACTGTCTTCTCCAGTGAAGCGTTCGTCTGGTTCCAGTTTCTCATTAAGGGTGTGACCAGGTCAGGTACCAAAGCAGATTACGTTTTCACGGCAATCCCCAAGGATACTTTCCTTGAGACATGACAATAACGTACAACACACTTAAATCATACCTCTTGGAGCAGTACTCGCCATTGCCAGCCACCTGCATAACATAACTTTTTCAACTCTCTCAACAACCATTGGGGAATCAAAAGGCTTCGCTTGCCCTTGGGGAAATGGCCAGTATCACTCGATTATAACCTGCCAGAGATGGCTCTCATAGTGAAGTGAATCAACTCCATACCCTTTGGGTATGGCGCCTACCCAAATCCGTACGTGCTGCTATCACCAATGTCGATATATTGACCATGATGGACCTGATGACCAAAGTCGATGTCCTTATGGACAGACACTTCACCACCTTCCAGACCTCCATCAACGCTTCCCCTCCTGATGAAGTGAACACTTATTCAACATAGACCAAAGCTGACATGAATGCGACAGGACCTAGACGTCCACCCCGTAACGTGTCAAAGCAGCGAAAATGCTGCCCACCACTCACATATACAACTCCTTACTTACGCCCCAACCAACGACCTCTCCAGCTACATCTGACGCCCATTGGCTGTAATTATGCTATTACCACTTCAAATTTGGGGCTACTGCAAATAAACGTGCGAATGGTTGTCAGTGGCCAAAAAACATGTAAGTAGGCCATTGCTTGCGTTGATGGCTTCCCGTCCCTAATCTTATCTTTTTACATGATGCAAGTAAGGGCGTGCGATTTTTGGTAGCTGTGGGTGCTTGCCGTTCTCTTCTGCCAAGGCCATTCTCCAGGACACAACGTAGTCTGTCCAGGTCTGACGACATCCGCTGGGTAGCTGCCAACGGATCTGAGATGACCACTCACGGTTATGAAACTTCTCACATTATCGTTTGGAAGTGCCAAATATACTGGGAAGTTTTTCATTGCTGACGTCACATTGTCAATCCTTGGTGCCGACTTCCTGTCACACTTCCACCTCCTGGTCGATGTAGCTCACTGACGGCTAGACAACGCGGATTCATATCCTTGACGCCTCTCCAACCTGCCCCCTCAAACTTTGCTTTCCACATCAGCACACCCACGGATACCTACCCCCACCTCCTCATATCGTATCCAGAAGTTTTCCGTCGAGAACTTCGTCAAACGCCCACAGTTCTCGGGAAACACAGTATTTATCACCATATTAAGAGGAGGGTGCCACAGTGTTCACCAGATTCAGACGTCTGGCACCGGATCATTTGGCAGCCCCTAAACAAACTTTTGTCAAAATGGAAGAAATAGCCCTTTTTCCAAAAGGCCTCAAGTCCGTGGTCATCACCCATGCACATCGTCCTGAAGAAAGATGGCTCTCTGCGTCAGTGTAGGGCTTACAGGGTCCTGAACATGCAGACAGAACCGGATCACTACCCCCTCCCAAACATTGCTGACCTGACCTCCAACTTGCACAAAACAAAGGTTTTATCCAATCTTGACCTCCTGAATGGGTATTATCAGGTGCCCATAAACCCAGAAGACATCCCTATGACTGCCATCACCACCCCATTCAGTACATACACCTTCAATTACTCCTGTTTTGTCCTCTGTAATGCTAGGGCCAATTTTCCTCGTCTCATGGCCATCATCTTAGGGTCCCTCCCATTCTGTATATGTAACATGGACGACATACTTGTGTTCTCTTCGTCCAGAGAGGAACATCTCCAACATCTGCGTATCGTGCTTGACCGCTTACAACAGAACAGTCTTGTATTCCGGTACAACAAGTGTACCTTTGGCGCCAATGAAGTATCGTTCTTAGGACACTGCATCACTCATGAAGGAGTCCACCCCCTCCCTGAGAAGGTAGCATCTGTTCAGAACTTCCCCACGCCCGTGACCCTCAAAGTACTAGTAGTCCAATCAAAATGTGGCTGAACCTCAAACAAATTTCTAACAAAGGTTTTCAACTTGCAAATTGGGCATGAATAACCTCTCTTTCAGATAAAAAAAAGTTTACCAAAATTAACCTTGCAGAAAGGGGTCAACGGCCGCCATCTTTAAAATCCAACTTAACAATATTAAGATTTTGAGACATAAAATCCTGACATTTCCTGACAAGTATGTCCATTATTCCTGACAATTACTGGCAAAAATAAACGTTTGTCCCAGCAAAAAGCCTTTATTAAATTAGAAATAATTTTTTTTTTTTTTTTTGCATGACAACCCACACAGATCCCACCCCAAGCTAGCTTGACATTTTCTCGGTGTTTTAAATTGTAATGATAGGTACCTACTGTATATGCTTAATAATAAACTAACACCAGAAAATGATTAGCCCCTGCCATTGTTTTCATGCTTTTTTTTTATTTGTTATACAAATATGTATATAAAAGGTAAAAAAACAGACTAAGTAGCCTTTTTCAAGGCAAACATTTTCACATTAATTCCTGACATTTCATAAAAAGTAGGTACAAAATAAGTACAATTTACAATAAAGGAATGGTCAGTTGGTCGAATGCTGGGCAAGGCTCTTGTATAATCACCACAGAACAAGTTCATGAACAGACCAAAGCACATTTCTTGTCAAGAACTAGTGAAAGGTAACTTCATCATCATCAAGATCTGGCTGTGGTGAGTTGGTGCAGTGGAGGCCTTTGCA
>NC_090736.1:57850078-57870078 GCF_036898095.1 Palaemon carinicauda | reverse complement strand
TTGTTTGAAGCAATTACCTCTTCACTGTATTCCAAGACATCCTTTAAGTCTTTTTAGTTTTTTCACTGGTTCCCTCCTCCAAACAAGGTCCTTTTGAAGAATATTTGCAAGCTCGGATTTCGCAGTCTTGATATCTTCATGGGAATAAAAACAATCAGCTACATCCAATAAAGTTTCTTTAGTAAAATCATTTTTTGCAGAAGTTATAAAACAAAGGAGGTTTTTTATGATTATTTCGTTATCCATTATATTTAACCTAACATGCTCCAAACATAAACAAACACCATTTGTTAGTAGTTCACCATCTACGGAGAGATTAGTACGCATGCGCGAACCAGGAAATTTTTTTTTCATGGATAGTTGACCAAATCCACAACTCTTAAATGGAAAATTGTCACACCATCAGTCTCTATAAAAGTATTACTATGCAGTCTTTTTGATCACTACACATTTAAATATCAGTTTGTAGCACCATTTGCATGTAATAGGGCATAATACTATCAAAAAATGGGTTAAAAAGGTGAGGAGCACAATCCAAGGTTATGTACACCCAATGCCGGAGTATATATATATATATATATATATATATATATATATATATATATATATATATATATATATATATATATATATATATATATATATATATATATATATATATACATATATATATATATACATATATATATATATGTATATATATATATATATATATATATATATATATATATATATATATATATATATATATATTATATATATATGGTATACGTTACCCACTAGCAGACAAAGGTCACATACCAAAACCCCGACATCAATTTTTCTCGACAATTTTCTATGAATTTTCTCAACACCGTTGACCTTTTTCCACAAGGTTAATTTTGGTATTTTTTTTTGTTTTATACGAGAGAGAGGTTCTTCATGCCCAATATCCAAGTTAAAAACCTTTGTTAGCAATTTGTTTGAGGTTCAGCCAAAATATCAGTTAGATTGACTGTACTATAAAAGAATTCTTTGGCATGAACTATTATCACCGTTTCCTGCCAGCCATCGCTGTCACTCTTGCCCGCCTCTACGCCTCCGACAATGGCAACCCCAAAGACCTGAAGTGGGGTACCCTTCAAGAAGCAGCTTTCTGCTACGCAAAGAATGCCCTATCAACCGCTGCTGCTCTTAATTTTTCCCCTGCCACATGCACCTCTTCTGTTCTCCACAGATGCCAGTAACGTCACTATTGGGGCAGTCCTCGAGCAAGTGATCAACGGCTAGCCCTGACCATTAGCTTTCTTCAGTAGGAAACTGTCCAAGGTGGAATCTGGCTACTCTACTTTCAACTGCAAATTGCTGGCAGTGCACTTGGCTGTCCGTCACTTTCGCCACTTCTTGGAAGGTACAGCCTTCGTCATTCGCACCGACCACATTCCTCTGGTGCATGCCTACACTCGACAGTCCGATGCCTGGTTTGCCCGTCAATGCCGACATCTCTCCACTGAGGCTGAAAACAATTGTACCCTTCAGTACATCCCTGAGAAAATAAATCATGGTGCCAATGCCCTATCAAGAGAAACATTGGCGGCAATCCACCTGGGATTAGATTACAATGCCTTGTCAGAAGTCCAACAAAAAGATCCAAAGTACCAAGCATGTAATACATCCTACACATCCCTCCGTTGGGAAGACGTCCCTCTCTACGAGTCCAACGCCACCCTACTCTGTGAGTTCAGTACTGGTAGACCTAGACCAGGGGTACGTTCACCCATGCGCTGACAGGTGTTTGATTTCATTTGTGGCCTTTCCCATCCCTCGCGCCATTCTACTGAACAACTGCTGAAGACAAAGTTAATTTGGCATGTCATTACTAAGGATGTTATGGATTGGGTCTGCACCTGTACTTCATGCCAAAATTTGAAAGTACATCGACCCACATATTCAGTATTGGGCACCTTTCCTCAACCTCAGCGGTGCTTTGCTCACATTCATGTTGATATTGTAGGTCCTATACTCACATCACAAGGACATCGTTACCTGTTTACTGTCTTCGGACATTCCTCTCGTTGGCCTGAAGCCATTCCAATGGAAACTGCAACGTCCGCCTCTTGTACATTTGTATTACTCTCAGGATGGATAGCTAGATTTGGTATCCTTGGGCATATTACTTCCAGCGACGGTACCACTATCACCTCTCAATTGTGGACATCAATAGTGAATCGCCTGGGTATCACCCTTCATCAAACAACTGCAAACAACCCTGCAGCCAACGGTACGGTTGAAAATTTTTACCGTACCCTCAAAACAGCTTTGATGTCCCGCTGCAAGGACTCCAACCGTTTTACTCAGCTTCCCTGGGTCCTGGGACTAAAGACCACTCCTAAAGACGTCCTGGATGTCTTGGCAGCTGAAATGGTGTATGGTGTATGGTCGTCCCTGTCGATTTTTTACCATCTGCAACCTCCTCCGACAATCTCCAGCGGCTATGTCGCGTGGGAAAATTTACTTCATGCTGCCAGACTTACAAGCCCCCAGCTAAGAAACACCCATCGACAGATCTGCACTTGGAAACACACGTTTTTCTGCGCAAGAACACTAGCAAGCCACTGTTAACACCCCCTTACACGGGCCCTTTCCTTGTGATCCGTCGTACACCAAAACCGCTCCTTCTGAACGTGCAAGGCAAAGAAGACTGGGTCTCCATTGATCGCCTAAAACCTGCATATTTCCTGCCAGATGACCTGCCTACAGTATGCCTCTCAAGAGCAGGATGTCCTATTTCACATGTATGTCTTTTTTAGAGGGGGGAGCCATGTACCGCACGCGTATCACATGCTCGTACACTGTAACGGTATATGATTTTTTCATATATTGTCATTATCGTTCTCCCCTTGCACTGCTAATTTATTAATACTTATTTGTACTTGTATCAATCTGGTTGATTTTTAGTGCCATTCTTTCACGAAGTATCAATCTGTTTGAATTTTTGTGACCTTTCTCGAAAACTGTTTGTTATAAAAGCTCCCTTTTTGTAGAAATACAGTCGGTTACATTCACTTCGCTTATCAGTTGATACCTAACTGGCGCCTCTGCACAATATTCAAAATATGGTAGAATGAAAGAATTAAAAAAATTTCTCAGGGTAGATCAATCACCACAAATATTAGAAGACTTTCTTAAAAACCATTTTTGTGTGGAATTAAAGAAGAGAGAGTCCGAATATACTTCTCAATAAGAAATTTGCAGTTAAGAATCACATTTAGAATTTTTAGATAATTTGTGTACAGCTAAAGAGATGTTATCAACAATAAAGATCTAGATATCAAGGAGCCCTGTCCATAACCTATTTACAATCAAGTTTCTCTCCCTCTCTCTCTCTCTCTCTCTCTCTCTCGCGCACGTGTATGGTCACGGTTTAAAGAGCTCCTCTTTAAATGGCTATTTTTCGTGGTTATAATAGTGGCTGACATATAATGGTGATTAATTCTTGAAGGTGAATGTGCAGTGACAATGATAGTGATATAGTGATTACTTACACCTAATGTGAACATAGTTAATATAGCAATTCAAAACTGTTAAATCTGAGTAAGAGACCCCTGCACAAATTTTTCCTTTTCCGCGCATGCGCAGTAAACACCTTATGACGTCAAGACTCTAAAACTGTGTTGTTTCTCTTGAATACCGAATATCGTTTCTTGATATCTTAGAATACTGTAGTTATTATAGTGTTCATCTTACAAAAAACTAAATATTTCAGTAAGAAAATTGAAATATGTATCCAGACACTGCTAATGAAGTAGGAGAAGAAATGCGGAGAGAAAACAGAGAGAGAGGCAATACTCTTTTATTGTCGCTGAACAGTCCTTCACGGCAAACACTTGCCAGATGCACAAAAAGCGAACTCCAAAAGCATTGCAGTCAACTAGGACTAAGAGGTATCTGGACGAATAAAGATGCCTTAATTGATAAACTAATGGAGCATTATGAAAATATTGGAGAAAATCATCCATCGCATGCTCCCAGCCAAGATAGAGACCGTGACTTACAGATATCAAACCCGGCACAGTTATATCAAAGGTTTGAAACTTTTGTTAGAGAGACAGAAGACAACTTCTATGTTATAAATAACTCTTTAGCCGATAAGGAGAGAATAATAGGAGAGCTACAAACTAAATTATTCCTTGCTGAAGAAAAAATCAGACATCTACAAGAAAGCCTTCAAAATAAGTACGGATCATGTCCCTCTGAAGCCATCACTCCTCCATTGAATGGGAAAAATGTATTACTCATTGGAGATTCCTGTCTAAAGGAAGTTAAGTCTAGTGACCTTCAAGATAGTGTCATGGTAAGAACCCTACCAGAAGCAAATATGGACTTACTAAAATCTTGGGTAATGGAAAAGCTGGAACATTCACCTAAAGAATGCGTCATTTATTGTGGAACTCAAGATCTACTCGTCGAGGATATTACAGTGGAGGGAATTATCGACAATCTGGGCACCGTTATTGCTGAACTCAAAGAGAAAAATCAAGAAATAGAGGTAAAGGTCTGTGAGCTTGTACCATCAATGAAAACAAATAATTTACCTGAAAGAATAACCGAATATAATACCAAAATGGAAGAATGGTGTAATAAAAATGGAGTTACGTTGATTAAAACACAAAAATTCTTCAAGCTAGGAACTGGTGACCTAGATATTAACTGTTACGATGGCCAAAATGATAAATGCTATGATTTACTTAATAGAGTAGGTGCCATTAGATTGGTAGATGCTATTTCCTCTGTATACTTAGATAATTTTGTTTGTTCCAACTGGAAAGCTGTTAAATCAAATTTATGTAGTTTTAACAATAATATTCTCGGAACTAATATTATGGAAGATGCAAGTACAGAATTGTTGGCAAATCGAGTGAAAAGGGGAAGAAATATAACGAGGCCCCAACAAAATAAAAACAAGTATTTTAGGAAAGAGAATCTCTCTCGAGGGGGATATGCCAATTCTCAAACGCGTTCTAGATATAATAATGATAGTAATGGCTCAGGCTATACTTATAGAAATAACAAAACTGGCAACTACAGTAATCATCTTAATACTAGAGGTAATAGATATGGCTGTTACAACTGCGGTGAATTCAATCACCAACAATCGAACTGCAGATTTGATCATAAACTAAGATGTAACATATGTTATGAAATTGGTCACAAAAGTAGATTATGTGAACAAAACCCCAACTACTAGGATCTTGGCCAGGAAGATAGTGCCGACAGGAAGACTTCTCCTAGATTCAGTGATATGTTAATAGTAGTCCATATTAATGCCTAATCCTTGTTAAGTCATAAACTTGAAATAGAACTTATGTTAAACGAACAAAACATTGATATTTTATGTGTTAGCGAAACATGGTTATACACTAATATAAGTGACGCATTTATAAATATCCCCCTATATGATGTCTACCGTCAGGATCAAGGTCGGGGTGGAGGGGTATGTATATTTGTCAGAAACTATTTGAAGGTCACCGAAATAAATTTAACGATCGAAAAATGTGAGGGTGTAGAAGACAAGTGGATCTCGATTCAATATCGCAAGTTTCCTTCTGTTATTGTAGGATGCGTATATCGCCATCCCAAAGCACCGGCAACCTCTTTTGATTATATCTCTGATATTTTTAAAGAAATTATTTTACGAAATAAGCATATATTTATCTATGGGGATTTTAATGATGATCTGCTAAAGACCGAGAATAAAATGTCTAAACTAATTAAAAAACTAAATTTCGATCAGATAGTAAACAAACCTACTAGAGTTACTCCTACATCAGCGTCTTTAATTGATCTCGTAATAACAAATGCTAAACTTATGATAAAAAAAATTGATATTATACCAAGCTTGGTGGCAGACCACGAGACAATCTTAACTCATCTGAATATTCGTAAGCCAAAAAAGAAACCTGTTTTAAAAACTTTTAGATGTTTGCAAAATTACTCTCCAGACTTTCTTTGTGACCTCCTCATGAATAACGTAAATATATTAAATGGTATTTTAAATACTGACAATGTAAACAACCAAGTTGGAACTTTAAACGACGTCTTTACAGCTTGTCTAAACATTTGTGCTCCGGTTGTAACGAAAGAAATCGTTCGTCCCCCTGCGCCCTGGATAACAGATGAAATAAAGCGAGACATGAAAGAAAGAGACAGACTGAAAAGTGAGTTAAAAAATCAAACTTTTAACATCTTTCTGAGAGAAAAACATAAAGACCTGAAGAAGAGAGTAAACTCAAAGTTAGCGGCAAGCCGTAAGCAGTTTTACAAAAGCGAATATCTGAAAGCTAAAGGCAATGTCTCTGCTACTTGGAAAATAACAAAAAATATGCTATTTAATGGTCAACAAACAGAGAAGAGCTCTATGCTATTGCCAGCAGTAACTGATGTACACTCTAAGGCTGAAAAATTCAATGATTTTTTTCGCTGAGGTCGGGAAAAAACTTTCGAAAAAACCCAAGAGGAAATTAGGAAATATAATATCTCTACTGAAACAGTACGTAATATTCCAGTTAGAGAATTAGATAGTTTTAAGCCTACTCCTGTTGATTGTAATACTGTCATATTAATTATAAAAAATCTTAAAAACACAAATGCTTTTGGATCTGACGGGATTAGCTTGCGTTTCATTAGGGATGGGTTATATATTATTGCATTTTACCTTACAGTTATAATTAACACATCCATAGCCACTAAACAGTATCCGGACTTATGGAAAAATCCCCACGTAATTCCTGTTTTTAAGAGTGGTGATATGGAAAACGTTTCCAATTATCGTCCTATATCTTTGCTACCGGTATTGTCAAAAGTTCTGGAAAAAAATAATTGCTATTCAATTAACTGATTTTTTTAGAGACAAATGGTCTAATCTCACAAAGTCAACACGGCTTTAGGCCAAAATTATCAACTGAAACGGCTCTATTAAAAGTATCAGATAAGATTTATAATAACATGGATAATAAGAAAGTCTCACTACTCCTTTTACTTGACCTCTCAAAAGCCTTCGATAGCGTGAACCATAATATATTATTTGATAAATGTACATCACTGAGTATAGATCCACTTTGGTTTATGAATTACCTACATAACAGATCCCAGTCAGTTAGAATGGGTCAAACTGTGTCGTCCCAAAAAAATGTAGAGTTTGGTGTGCCCCAGGGCTCTATTCTTGGCCCAATACTCTTTGCAATTTATGTCAATGATCTAGTCAAATCACTACCCGGCTGTTTTGTCATCCAATATGCCGACAACACCCAGATCTTAATTGAAGGAAATGTAAATGAAATAGACGAACTAATTCATAGGGCAGAACACATACTAAAGAAGGCCAAATACTACTTCTTAACTAATGGTTTGCTTCTTAATGAGAAAAAAACACAATTAATTTTTATAGGTTCCCGACAATATATATCAGAAATTGGAGATAATGTACAAATAGATTTTAATGGAAATAAGATTAAACCCATGAAAGCTGTAAAAAATCTAGGGGTTTATTTTGACAGATATATGACGTTTGAAACGCATATAGATGAAATTTATAAGAAAGTGATGGGCACTTTAATTTATTTAAATAGAGTAAAAGACTCATTTGATTCCTCTACACGTAAAATAGTTGTTCAGTCGCTGGCTATGAGTATAATCAACTACTGTTTAAGAATTTGGGGAGTAACTGGCTCTACACAAATGAAAAGGGTTCAAAAACTTCAAAACTTTGCCGCCCGAGTGGCTGTTGGTAATGTAAAAAAAACATGACCACATATCCCCTTACCTCAAAAAATTAGAATGGTTAAAGATAAAAGACAAATATACCATAGATGTCTGTAATTTGGTATTCAAAACAATACGTAAAATAACTCCTGAATGGTTATACGATTTTCCAACAGTACACGCAGTTAATGGGGTTTCTACTCGACAGCAGGAAAATCTATATGTAGAAAGGGCGAAAACAGAGATAGGCTCCCGCCAGTTTAGAGTTCGAGGCCCAGCATTATACGATAAAGTACCTGGCACAATTAAACAAAAATCCTCTCTCGCTGCTTTTAATGTAAACTTAAAGAAACTAATTTTAAATGGTCCCGATTAATGTAAGAATGTTATGCTTAATTGCCTTATTAAAAGTGCTTTTGAAGGCACTACTGTACTTCTATAGATGTTGGAATTAGTTTTAGATAACATTTATGGATAAGATGGCTTTTATTTACAAATTAAGATTTCCTTATAATCTAGTATGCATATTTGATTACTATGTATTATTTTAATACGATTTGTACATGACTTGTTTTTAACACAACTTATGTGGTCTATGACAATGTATTTCAATATTCGGCAAAAGTAATTTTTACTCACTATATTCTAAGTAAATACTTTCTGATTCCATGATATTCTTTTATTACTGATGAATTATTTCAATTACAAAGTTTTAGCCGATTTGTTGATTCTTAAAACAACTTTTGTATGTCTAAAATAACAAATATTTGAACTATTTGTAAGATGACTTTACTAATTGTAGCCTTATATTTTATGAATACCCAATGTAAATATTGGAAATAAAGAATTATTATTATTATTATTATTATTATTATTATTATTATTATTATTATTATACTCTCTCTCTCTCTTCATAATTATTATTCAACAAAGACTACAATTAAGCAAACGTGTACTACGTGGCTTTTACAATGATTTACATTATTGCTAATTAGGTCCAATCCTCAACAGAATTAGACCGGAAAGGATGAGATAGATGAAGACGTGCTTTCGCGTAGACATGTGTGAGTAGACATCCCCGGGGAAATTATAATTCGCTAATTAACCTCGTTATTTAGAGGCAATGAATAAAACCCGAAGGAAGTTAAGTGGAGAGGTGTCTTAGGTCACAGGGCAAATTCCATCTCTTCTGGTCGGTATTGCACTGTATTTCCTTTATGAAATAATACGTGATAAAAGAAATATTTCTGAAAAGATTATGCATTATTATTATTATGCGTCAGTAATGAAAATAGACGAAGGAATATCGAAGCAAGATTTGAGAGGTCCGAAATTGGTAAAGATATATGGAATGAAGGAAAATTTGGAAATATCATATATCCTTCAAAAGAAAAAAAAAAAACAGTTGGTTTTATATCACCTCTGACTGTTCCTGTACCATTGTCCGGTCCTCCGTGGTCCTTACTTGGGTGAAGGAAAGCCAAGTCCTCATCATATGAGTATAGTCTCGGATTATGTCCCTCGTGTTTACTTTAGTGAGGAATTTTAAACCGTGAAACAACCACTTTTGCTGGTATTGATTCACTGAGCTTCTATTTTTTAAGAGACCTCCTTAAGTATTTGATGCAACGGAAGAGAAAATAAGTATACTAAATCAATTTGGCTTTTGGAATCAGACTTCAGATTTATTTATAGTTATACAGTTTTCATAAATGAGCTGAGCTTGAAAACTTGATGGAAGGAAGACGCAAATATGAAGATATGTGAATTTTTTCCCCTTGGTAAGAGACACTGTATCGTATAGTATGCAATGTATTTGGTATTGGCAGAACATCCATATTTTAAGGGAACTGCTAAACTGTCTTATGAAATTGAGCGTTGCTCAAGGAACCCGAAAAATACTCGATCTTTGATATGGCATTTTAAACTACAAAAGTGTTGGCACTTTTCGAAACAGTTCTCTATATTTGGTACTTAACCCTCAAGGGAACAAAATTTCAGTTAATCAATCGTTAATATATACCAGATAATAACTGGATCATTATGGTTATCCTGCGTCTTCCTTAAACAGACAGATCATGAAACTCTTTTTACCTTTCTCAGTGACGAGAAAATAAACCAGACTCCCTTTCAGAGAAGACCTTGAGCTAGAACTAAGTGGAAACACTAGTTCTAACGCGACCATCAGTGAAATAAAATGACCATCCGGGGGAATTATCACAAAAACCATAATTGTCCTCATCTGTATCCAGGCCACGACAGGAACATAAATGAACAGACGACCTACAAAAGAAGGTCAAACCTCGTTTTTCGTTTAGTATGGAAAAAAATTACATGACTGCCCTTGGCCTAATTGCTCTTGTTAAGTATAACGGCGAAATAATTGGACAGACAATTATAATAATTATAATGACTCATTCAGGTGTTAGTTTAGACCTGTCCAGGGATATATCTTTTCATCAATTGTTACATGACGCTTAATGAGTCAGGTTTTACTGAAACGCTTCTCTGAAAGTTCTCATGCCTTAATTACATTGAATATTAATCTGTCATTGAGGTTTACGATTTCGATCTTATTCTACTTAGCCATTTTCTCTTTATTAATTTCTATAAATTCTGCATTTCAACATACTGTATTAATGTAATCACGTCGGAGCTGATCTTCCTTTGGTAAACTATTTGTATATTTATCATGGCATTTGTTTTAACCCACGCGAAGAAAACTTGAAGAGATTTTTAAATCGTAATTATGTTTTATTTTAGTACGAAATAAATGTATACTTGCAGTTATCAAATTCGTCTTTTTCATCAATAACTCGGCAGGTGACAAACCAGCCTTTGCAAATTCGCACAGAAACTTGGTAGGTGACAAACCAGCCTTTGCAAATCCTCGAAGAAACTTTGGAGGCGAGAAATCAGACTTTGCAAATTTCACAGAAACTTGGTAGGCAACAAACCAGCCTTTGTGGATCTTCACATAAATTTGGTAGATGACAAACCAGCCTTTGTGAATCCTTTTAGAAACTTGGTAGGCAACAAACCAGACTTTGTGGGTCCTCAAAGAAAGTTGGTAGGTGACAAACCAGCCTTTACAAACCCTCACAGAAGCTTGGTAGGAGACAAACCAGCCTTTACAAATCCTCTCAGAAACTTGGTAGGCAACAAACCAGCTTGGAAATTCTCACAGAAACTTGGTAAGCGACAAAACAGCCTTTGCAAATCCTTACAGAAAATTCATAAGTGACAAACCAGCCCTTGTGAATCCTCACAGAAATTTGTTAGGCAACGAATCAGCCTTTACAAATCCTCACAGAAATTTGTTAGGCAACAAAGCAGCCTTTACAAATCCTCACAGAAATTTGGTAGGCGACAAACCCGCTTGGAAATCCTCAGAAACTTGGTAAGCAACAAACCAGCCTTTGCGAATCCTCACAAAAATTTGTTATGCAACAAACCAGCCTTTGCAAATCCTTGCAGAAACTTGGTAGGCAACGAACCAGCCTTTGAGAATCCTCACAGATATTGTGAGGCCTCCTTTGATTAATGCACAGAATCTAAGTTAATTATATAATGATAAATTTAGTATATTTTCACAAATGTAATGTATGGATAGCACAGTGTATTTTCTATTTTCTCGAGGACAACTGCAAATTTTTAACAATAAAGGTTCACTGGGCCTGTAGGCAAGGAAACACACAAAATTATAGATTTTGGACTTTGAAATTGGGAACTCCCGTAGACTTTCCTTCTCTCCAAGTGTGCAGGGCTGCTTTCTGTTTTCGTCCTCTGTGACGTGCCTCTTAACGTCTACCCTCTCTATTCTTTAGTTCTTTGAGCTTATAACTGAATGGGAGAAGACAGACAATCTCCTGCCTTCCTTGAATGTTTCTTTTATTCCATAGATGGATGGCGTCTATTCCAAAGTCGCTGATTCTGTTACTCGGAGGGATTCTGTCCATTTCTAAAGACAGAATGTTGTAGGCGAACTCCAGACTCACAAGGGGGTTGATGTCCAATAAGGCCGGACAGGCCTCTCTGATAGGAATACTGGCTGGTTAGGACTGACTGATGTGGAGACCTTCCTACCTTTATATGGTAGATTTTAAGGTGTGACAGCCGAGATAGCTGCCTGTGACGTGTAGACTTCTGGTGACACTGCTCCCGTGCTTGGGCTTCCGGCGACACTTTCATTTGAAAGGAATTCTGATTTTTATCAAGAGCTGAGTAACATATTATTCTAAGAACCTTCTTAGTAAGGGAAAAACCAGCCTTTTTGGGACCTCGCAGAAACGTTGTAGACGACAAACCAGCCTTTGCAAATCCTCACAGAAACGTGGTAACAACAAATGATCCTTTAGAATTCTCGCAAAAAATGTGTAGGTGACAAACCAACCTTTGCAAATCCTCACTAAGCTTGGTAGATGACGAACAAGCATTTGCAAATTATCACAGAAACTGGGTTTGCGACAACCAGCCTTTGGAAATTCTCACAGAAACTTGGTTGGAGGCAAACCAGCCTTTGCACATCCTCAGAGAAACTTGGTAGACTACAACCCAACCTATGCAAATCCTTACAGAAACTGGCTAGGCAATAAATCAGCCTTTACGAATCCATACAGGAACTGAGTAGGTAACAAACCAGCCTTTGTGAATCCTCCTGAAATTTTGATATGATACAAACAAGCCTTTGCAAATCTTCACAGAAACTTGATATGCGGCAAACCAGCCAATGCAAATCCTCACAGGAACTTGGTAGGCGACACACCAGCCTTTCCAAATCATCACAGAAAGTTGGTAGTGGACAAAAGACCCTTTGCGAATCCTCACAGAAACTTGGAAGGTGATAAACCAGCATTTGCGAATCCTCACAGAAACCTAGTATGTGATAAAACAAACCATTGCAAGTCCTCTCAGAAACTTGGTATTTGACAAATCATCCATTGTGAATCCTCACAAAAACTGGGTATGGAATAAACCAAGCCTTTACAAATCCTCAAACTGTTGTATGTATTATAAAATCCGTGAGGAGGATAACCAACATAGGTGACAACACATTCCCTTGGAGTTTTCCGCTGTTCACCAGAAATCCATTCGATAATACTCCACTAACATTAACTTTGCAATTGCCATGCTCATGAACTGACTTCAAATTCACATATTCAAGAGGAATTCCATATTAATGCAAGACTCAACAAAATTGGTATTAAAGGCTTTCTCAGAGTCCACTAATACCATCAAAAGGGGATTTCTATATTCTACGCATTGCTGTACATGTCTCAAAATAAAAATTTGGTCAGTGCAACTTCTACCTTTTCTAAATCCGTCTTGTTCATCTCTCTGCTTTTCATTAATCTTTCTCTCCAGTCTCTTAAGAATAAGCATACTATATATTTTCATAATAAATGACGTAAGTGTTATGCCTCTGTAATTATTGCAATCAGTCAGGTCTCCCTTTTTAGCTATTTTCACCAACACTCCTAACTCCCATTCATCAGGTTTTGCCTCTTCATGCCACATTCTACAAAATAATCTTGTAAGTAGTTTGGGAGTTGCTTCATTTTCGACCAGTATCATCTTGGCAGTCATTCCATCGTATCCAGGACCTTTCCATCTCCTTAGTTTTTTGAGGATAGCTTCGACTTCAAACACAATGAATTCTTTCATGGTCACATCAAGGTCTTCATCAGCTTAAGGTATATCAATCAAATTATTCCCTTCATATCTCCTATTCATAACCTCACTAAAGTGTTCCATCCAACGTTGTCTTTCTTCATCTTCTGTTGCTATAACAGAGCCATCTCTCTTTTTGATGGGTATATGCTTCTTCTTTGCCCCAGTCGAGATTTTATTATTAATTCTATGAGCAATTTTCACACCATAGCCACTTCCTGATTTCATAGCTTTGTCGGCCTCATCTGCATTACTGTCTAAATACTCTCTCCAGTCATTCCTCACTGTCAATACTGGAACACCTAGCATGCTCTACCTTGAAATTTTCATTACTTCTTCGAAAACTGTCAACAATCAATTTCTGTTTTTATCTCCTTTTAATAGAATCACAAGTATCATTCGATATCCATGGCTTTCTCCTTGTAACTGTTTGTCCCAAGACTTCACTACCAACTGACTGATACATGTTCTTAATATAGTAGGGTCAATATATGGAAAATATCCTTCAACCCCAAAAAAATTGTAACAAAAGGTTTCTCAACTGATTCTGGTAGCTTTTAATTTCCTTGTTAACATACTGAAAGTTTACCAAACTTTAACCCCCGGAAAAGTGTTTTTTTCAACATGGTGTCCAAGATGGCCGCCGAAACCTTTGAACGATCGTAACTCTATGACTATCAACTCAAATTTGATGATCTTGGTGTCTATTCCTACATTTTTGGGGGCAAAGAACACGTTAAGATCATAAAAAATAATGTTGGCCTATTATGTGTCAATGTTTAGGGGTTAGAGGTGGCATTTTCCATATATTTGATTGAATTTAACTGCATAACTAATTCACACCTTTCTCTATTTCAGATATAATTCAACAATGAGTGCAAGCACAGTCAGTCAAGCTTCTTGTCTAATCTGTAAGGAGGAGATTGAGGATTTCAGTGATAACTGAGTTGCAATTCAGTGGAAGGGGACAAATGGAATAAATGATTGCCAGTGTAAAGCGGAAAGACAATCTTGTAGTTGAAGCTGGTATGAAAGTGCATAAAAGCTGTTGTCAACAGTATACTAATGTTAAAAACATTAAAAGCCATGTTGTAAAGAAAAGTAATGCTTCTGTGCCAGGAAAGAGAACCACAAGATGCTCAAGTGGAGCTTTTGATAGTGAAAGGACTGCATATTCCATGGAGGTACAATTAATTTGGACAAGGGACACTTTAGCTGGGTATGCACGGACAAATTTGTGGAAACAATTTTGGAGGTCTGTGAATCCCGTTCAGATGACTGGGGACTGACTGTAAAGGGCTGCATTGAATACCATTTACGAAATTTACATGCAGCAGATGGCCTTTATCATCATTCATGTAGTAGAAATTTCAGGAACCTCAGATCAGTGCCTTTTGAGTTCAAGCATGCCCCTGATGCCAAGCGCAGAAAGCCAGGCAGTCCTAAAGATAAGGATAAGTATGAAGCATTTCAGAACATGTGTGCATACCTAGAACTTAACAGTGAGGAACAACTAACTGTGATATCTTTGAGAGCCTCATAATGAAAGGTTATCTTTACAATCCTGATTCTGAACCCTATGGCAATTAAAGTTTGAAAAAGCATCCTAAAGAGCGCTTTAAGGACTCAATTATATTTCTGAAGGAGAAGGCTTGGAGGATATTGTCACTATGAGAGAACAAACATTGCAGATTCTGAGATCATATTACAAAGGAAAGTGTCAGGAGGAGGATGAAGAATCCCCAAATGTGCTATTATTGAAACTGCCGCCAGATTAATCAAAAGTGACATAAAGTCTGAGGTTTCCACAATGAAGAATCAGTATCCAAGTAGTGAGAATTTAAAGCTTGATTCAGCGCTTTCATTCATTCCAACTATGTGAATAGCACTGGAAACATTGTTTGCTGGGAAAGACACAAGATGCAAGATTGCTACAGGTGGTCATGCCATAATTCAGGCAGTTCTCCCACGAGCTGTCATTGCACCGCTACAAGTGGGACTTGCTGTGCAAGTCCATCATTTATATCGTTCAAAGTTCATTGTGGATGCCCTTCATGAGATGGGATTTTACTGCTCATATACAGAAGTTATGAGATTTGAAAAAAAATGCAGCAGATTGTGTGGAACATGATGTTCTAGGTGGAGATGTAGATTTGCTGGAAATGTCTATTCTTTTTGCCGCTGATAATGTGGGTCACACTCTTATCACTCTGGATGGCAAAGGGACATTTCATGGAGTGGGTGTCATTGCCTCTGTCACCCCTGGAAAACAGACGAACCATATCATTCCAACAAAACAGATCTCAAAACTGAAATCCGAAAAGAAAACAAATATTCCAGTCTTGGAGTACAGGTTTACAAGGCATGCTTGTCATGGAGTAGACTTCGAGGACCTGCCAAGATTTCTTGACTGTGGCAGCTCGTGGGTGAACTGCCTGAATTAAGGCATGACCAACAGCAGCAACCTTGCGGCTTGTGTCTTTCCCAGCGAACAATGTTTCCAGTGCTTTTTGCAGACTAGTTGGAATAAATG
Organism: Palaemon carinicauda; assembly: GCF_036898095.1. Taxonomy (NCBI): domain Eukaryota; kingdom Metazoa; phylum Arthropoda; class Malacostraca; order Decapoda; family Palaemonidae; genus Palaemon; species Palaemon carinicauda. The sequence goes on along the minus strand of NC_090736.1, from coordinate 57,854,135 downwards.
AAAGCGCTAAATCAAGCTTTGAATCCTCACTACTTGGATACTGATTCTTCATAGTGGAAACCTCAGACTTTATGTCACTTTTGATTAATCTGGCGGCAGTTTCAATAATAGCACATTTGGGGATTCTCCATCATCTTCCTGACACTTTCCTTTGTAATATAATCTCAGAATCTGCAATGTTTGTTCTCTCATAGTGACAATATTGTCCAAGCCTTCTCCTTCAGAAAATATAATTGAGTCCTTAAAGCGCTCTTTAGGATGCTTTTTCAAACTTTAATTGTCATAGGGTTCAGAATCAGGATTGTAAAGATAACCTTTTATTATGAGGCTCAAAGATGTCACTGTTAGTTGTTCCTCATTGTTCAGTTCTAGGTATGCACACATGTTCTGAAATGCTTCATACTTATCTTCGTCTTTAGGACTGCCTGGCTTTCTGCGCTTGGCATCAGGGGCATGCTGGAACTCAAAAGGCACTGACTTGAGGTTCCTGAAATTTCTACTAAATGAATGATGATAAAGGCCATCTGCTGCATGTAAATATCGTAAATGGTATTCAATACAGCCCTTTACAGTCAGTCCCCAGTCATCTGAACGGGATTCACAGACCTCCAAAATTGTTTCCACAAATTTGTCCGTGCATACCCAGCTAAAGTGTCCCTTGTCCAAATTAATTGTACCTCCAAGGAATATGCAGTCCTTTCACTATCAAAAGCTCCATTTGAGCATCTTGTGGTTCTCTTTCCTGGCACAGAAGCATTACTTTTCTTTGCAACATGGCTTTTAATGTTTTTAACATTAATATACTGTTGACAACAGCTTTTATGCACTTTCATACCAGCTTCAACTACAAAATCGTCTTTCCGCTTTACACTGGCATCATTTATTCCTTTTGGCCCCTTCCACTGAATTGCAACCCAGTTATCACTGAAATCCTCAATCTCCTCCTTACAGATTAGACAAGAAGCTTGACTGACTGTGCTTGCACTCATTGTTGAATTATATCTGAAATAGAGAAAGGTGCGAATTAGTTATGCAGTTAGATTCAATCAAATATATGGAAAATGCCACCTCTACCCCCAAAACATTGGCACATAATAGGCCAACATTATTTTTTATGATCTTAATGTGTTCTTTGTCCCCAAAAATGTAGGAATAGACACCAAGATCATCAAATTTGAGTTGATAGTTATAGAGTTATGATCGTTCAAAGGTTTCGGCGGCCATCTTGGACGCCATGTTGAAAAAAACACTTTTCCGGGGGTCATAGTTTGGTAAACTTTCAGTATGTTAAAAAGGACATTAAAACCTACCAAAATCAGTTGAGAAACCTTTTGTTACAATTTTTGGGGGGTTAAACTGTATTTTGCCCTGACTAATATCACACCATTCTTCATTAATTGTCTGTTCTTCGTCTCTTAAAGTCTCTAAGACTGCAAATCGATTTCTACGCTCAATTGCAAATGTTTCTCTATGCTCTTCCTCTAGAAGCTTAGTTGTATCAAATCTAGGTATTCTATCTATCTTTTTGTTGGCTGCTTTCAGTTTTAATTTCAGTGTGGCAATGAGGAGCTGGTGATCACTACCAATATCTGCACCTCTGTAGTTTCTTACATTTCTCAGAGTCTTCCTTCTCTCTTTATTAATGTCATCTATCTGATTTTTGCAATTGCCACATGGTAAAGTCCATGTATACTTGTGGATGTTCTTATGTTGGAACAGAGTACCTCCAATGACAAGATTATTTGCTGAACAGAAACTTATGAAATGTGCTTTCTTTTAATTTGCAACTTCACCAAGACCCTCGACACCCATCACATTCTCTATCCCTTGATTATTTCTTCCAACTTTAGCATTGAAGTCGCCAATCACAATTTTCATATCTCTCTCAGGGATCTCATCTATTATCCTCTGCAGTTCTTCATAGTATTTATCTTCCCTTTCTTCAGGGGAATCATTTGTTGGGGCATAGCAAACGCTAATACTCATATTGCACTGCTGTGATTTGAACTTTGCCAGTAACAACCTACTATTTACAGCTCTCCACTCGGTTGATGCCTTTTCTGCTCTTGGTGTCATCACCATTCCTACCCATTCTCTTCCAGCTCCATCTGATCTTCCTGAGTAAATATATATATTCCTTTGGTCTAAAGTTTCCTTACCAATCCCCTTACAACATGTTTCACTTAGAGCCTTGATATTCAACCTATATTTCAAAATTCACTCTCCACTTGCTTTAACTTCCCAATTTGATTCATGGTTCTAACATTCCAATGACCTATTTTTAGTTTTTCTTTGCTATTCATAAATCGAGAGATTCTTAGCACACCGCTACACCCGGAACTGGGGGCCATTCTTTCATCTTCTCTATCCATGACTGACTAAATCCATAGAGGATTCATTAGCTAGATACATCAAAAGATAGCCAGTTTCTTGTGATGCGCAGTGCCTATCTAACTAAGGCAAGTGACCCCTGCCAGTCCATACTAGTTCTAGTAAGATCAACAGCCAGTCATCAGGAGTAGAAGCCGAAGAGACCTTAAACCTTAAAGCCTTAAACTAATCTGTTACCCTGCTGCCAGTGACTTCATCGAGATTTAGGGGAGCATTTCCTCTTTATCCAAGGCTCTCATTACTCCACCAAGTTGCTTATCCACTTATACGAGTATAACCGTTGGCAAACATGGATTGCTAAGATATACCGCCTAGCACGGTTTGCTAAGATATACCGCCTAGCACGGTTTGCTAAGATATAACGCCTAGAACGGTATAATTTCAAATAAGCTATATATTTTTTATCTATTAATGTCTGGATTCTCTTACCAACCTCGAGATCAGAGACCCAGGAGAAATCACACAAAGACAATAGCTTCTGGCTGGCCGGCAAGCGAAATTTTTTTTCCCAAACAGGAGTGCAGATTGGGGCGGGGCTTCGTGAACAGAAACTTATTTAAAGGGTAACTCCTTTATTACAGATGCGTTAAAATTTGATGGGTAACTAGCTCATTAAAGTTATGATCAGTAACTGCATTCATAAAGAACTGAAATGTTATAGATACCTTAATAATAATAATAATAATAATAATAATAATAATAATAATAATAATAATAATTACACACATAAAATATATATATATATATATATATATATATATATATATATATATATATATATATATATATATATATATATATATATATATCTGCATATGAAAACTAACTGTTACTGAAATAACTCAATTTTTAAAACTTTCCTTGTTTTAACAACAATGTTCTTACCAGTTTCATAGTTTGCTTTGTGCAAGTAGCATACATCTTTTTCTTCACAAATCATTATCATTACTTTTATATCTATTCTTGTCAGTTTTACGTGTTGATTTCTTACTCTACCGCTTGAGTTATTGGGTCATTTGACTGGCTAGACAGTAATACATTGGATCCCTATATCTAGTTACGGCTAATTTTTCCTTCGCCTTCACATTCAACGAATAGTCTGGTCTATTATTTCTACATTCTAAGCTCTCCTTATACTCCTTTCAACACTCAGATTACCTAACAATTCTTCTTCGTTCAAGGGTTTAAGGACTGCACAGTAATTGTCCATTGGCTACTTTCCTCTTCGTGAGGGTAGACTTTAGCTATGGTAAGCAGCTCTTCCAGGAGAAAGACACACCAAAATGAAGCCATTGTTTTCTAATCTTGGGATAGGGCCATGGTCTTTGACTGTCTTGGGGTAGAATTCTCTTGCTTTAGGGTATATCCGTGCACACTATTCTATAGTTTATATATGGAAGATTTATTTCAATGATGATGCTGTACTAAAAATATTTTACTTATAATTGTTCATTACTTGTCTTATAGTATATCTATTTCCTTTCCCCACTTGGCTATTTGTCCTTGTTGGAGCCATTGAATTTTAGCATCGTGCTTTTCCAGCTAGGGTTCTAGCTTAGCTAATAATAATAATAATAATAATAATAATAATAATAATGATAATAATAATAATAATAATAATAATGTCCTCAGCTAAGGGTGGGTCAATAAAACAGTGTAATTTTGA
>NC_090736.1:57827421-57844921 GCF_036898095.1 Palaemon carinicauda | reverse complement strand
AACCTTTAAATGAAACAGTGTTACAATATTGTTTTATTTGAGAGGAATGGAATTGAGTCCGAGATCAATCCAGATCCATACCAAATTTCTGAGGGGGCGTGTAAGCTTCACAATTTGGTCTGCTTTGAGCAAGTGATGGCGGCGTTCCTGTGGAATCGACGTCAGTCTAACTGCAAAGAATGGAATCAGTAGCTTCGTGAAATTCTGTGAAGCCTTTTGAAAAATCATTTATGTTTTTAGAAAATATCTCAAATTTTCGTATTCATATTTCATCAATTGGTGTTGAATGTTTTCCGAATTTCCAAATAATTTTGTATCAAATTTTCACCGTCATAACTCCAGTTCCAAAACTTAATTTAGTCCTGAAGAAGGGTCAAGAAGTGATCCGAAACACGTGTCGACACCAAACAATAAATGGAGAAAAATAAATGTAGTTATGCTGTTATCCTGGATACTATATGTAGGACATTCTGTCCGAAAAGACACTATTTTCGAATTTTGGACGTCACAAAGACATTGATAATTTTATATATATATATATACATATATATATATATATATATATATATATATATATATATATATATATATATATATATATATATATATATATATATATATATATATATATATATATATATATATATATATATATATATATGCGTAAAAATCACAGGAAAACGTGATGCTCAGATGCAGAAGAACCACAGGGAAAATGAAAATACGAAATATACGATTAAGTCCTGACAAGTTTCGTGATACTTCTTCAGAGTCCTCTGAAGAAGTATCACGAAACTAGTCAGGACTTAATCGTATATTTCGTATTTACATTTTCCCTGTGGTTCTTCTGCATATATATATATATATATATATATATATATATATATATATATATATATATATATATATATATATATATATATATATATACTAAAGTGTTTATAGTCTATAAGGGAGATATTTATTCTGATGTTGTTACTCTTCTTAAAAATCTAAATTTTCCTTGTTTCCTTCCTCACTGGGTTATTTTCCCTGTTGGAGCCCCTGGGCTGATAGCATCCTGCTTTTCCAACTTGGGTTGTAGCTTAGCAATTAATAATAAAAATAATAATAGTAATAATAACAATATATATATATATATATATATATATATATATATGCATACATATATACAGTATATATATATATATATATATATATATATATATATATATATATATATATGCATACATATATACAGTATATATATATATATATATATATATATATATATATATATATATATATATATATACAGTATATATATACATGCATATATATATATATATATATATATATATATATATATATATATGTATATTCATATATATATAAATATATATACAGTATATATATACATGCATATATATATATATATATATATATATATATATATATATATATATATATATATTTATATATATATATGTATATATATATATATAAATATATATATATATATATATATATATATATATATATATATCGATTTCTAAGAGGAGATGCTTAACGCGGTGAAATGGTCTGCATATTGCGATGATTGTCAAAGCTGTACTATCAAGGGCCACCCATGCTAGGGTGATCATACGAAAATCTCCAACCAACACCAATCTACACTGGCAAGAGTTGGTGATGAAAATTGTTCAAACTCCAGAAATCAATTAACATGTGTGAGACCTTTGCCCTGCAGTGGATTGTAAATGGTTAGATTTTTGGTTCTTTATATATATATATATATATATATATATATATATATATATATATATATATATATATATATATATATATATATATGGGAGGAGGACGTTTTGAACCACTAATAGGACTCGAGACAACAAAGGAAAAGTGGTGTCGGTGACGAGACATAATGAAAGAGGTGTGACGGCCATTAGAAGGTTGTGAACTCAAAGGCAGTGTGAAAGCAACTGAGTTAATTTATTATAGAACACTCTCCTTTATATACAAAACCTCAAGGCAACAGGAAATTACATGTTCGAGAAACAGACAATGTTACATAGGAGAAACGCAGACATGTTTATTCTGGTTCTTTTTAGTGCGAGGAAAGAGCGAAGATACAAGCATAATATAATCAAAATGAATTATGTACGATCGTGTGACACACGGTTGGTACATGGCTCCCCCCCTAAAAATTACATACTGTACATGTTAAATAGAGCGCCCTGATCTAGAGAGGCGAACTGTAGGCGGGTCATCTGGCAGAAGATAAGCATGTTTTAGACGATCAATGGAGACCCAGTCTTATTTGCCACGAATGTTTAGTAGGAATGCTTTCGGACTGCGGCGGATCACAAGGAAAGGGTCCGTGTAAGGGGGCGTTAGCGGTGGCTTGCTAGTGTCGTTGCGCAGGAAGACGTGCGTTGCAGAGTGCAAATCTGTTGATATGTGATGCTTCGCTGGGGGCTTGTAAGTCTGGCGGCATGTAGTAAATTTTCCCACGACGTGACGTATGCGCTGGAGATCGTCGGAGGAAGTTGTAGAAGGAAAAAATTCGGCAGGGACGACCAACGGGTCGCCATACACCATTTCAGCTGCCGAGACGTCGAGGGCGTCTTTAGGAGTCGTCCCTAGTCCCAAGAGGACTCAGGGAAGCTGAGTAAACCAGTTGCAATCCTTGCAGCGGGGCATCAAAGCTGCTTTGAGGGTGCGATGAAAGCGTTCAACCATTCCATTGGCAGCGGGGTTGTAGGCCGTTGTCTGATGTAGGGTGATGCCCAGGAGATTCACTAATGATGTCCACAATTGAGAGGTGAAAGAGGTTCCCCTGTCGGAAATAATATGCTCAGGGATACCAAATCTTGCAATCCATCCAGAGAGTAAGGCAGATGTACATGAGGCGGACGTGGCAGTTTCCATGGGAATGGCTTCAGGCCAACGAGTGGAGCGGTCGATGACGGTAATAAGGTAACGATGTCCTTGTGATGTGGGTAGGGGGCCTACAACGTCGACGTGAATGTGTGCGAAACGACGCTGAGGTTGAGGAAAGGTGCCCACTCCGGAATCCGTGTGTCGATGTACTTTGGAAGTTTGGCAAGAAGTACAGGCGCGGACCCAATTCTTAGCATCCTTAGAAATGCTGTGCCAAATGAACTTTGCCTTCAGCAGCTGTGCAGTAGAACGGCAAGAGGGATGTGAAAGGCCGTGAATGAAATCAAACACCTGCCGTCGCATGGGAGCAGGAATCCAAGGTCGTGGTCTACCAGTACTGTCGTCACAGAGGAGGGTGGTGTTGGAGTCTTCGAGGGGGAAGTCTTCCCAACGGAGGGGCGTGCAGGATGTCCTACATGCTTGATACTCTGGATCCTGTCGTTGGGCTTCAGCCAGAGCGTTGTAATCCAATCCCAATTGAACGGTAGCCAACGTATTTCTTGACAGGGCATCGGCAACGGGATTCATTTCCCCAGGGACGTATTGAAGGGTGCAATTGTATTCAGCCACGGCGGAGAGATGTCGGCGTTTCTGGGCGGACCAGGCATCAGACTGTCGAGTAAAGGCGTGCACCAGAGGCATGAGGTCTGTGCGAATGACGAAGGGCGTACGTTCTAAGAAATGGCGAAAGTGACGGACAGCCAAGTGCACTGCCAGCAATTCTCGATCGAAGGTAGAATAACCCGATTCGGCCTTGGACAGTTTTCTGCTGAAGAAGGCCAATGGGCGGGGCGAGCCGTTGACCACCTGCTTGAGTACTGCACCAATAGCGACGTCGCTGGCATCGGTGGAGAGAAGGAGAGGGGCATGTGGGATAGGAAAAGTGAGAGCCGCGGCAGTTGATAGGGCCTTCTTTGCATTGCAGAAGGCTGCTTCTTGAAGGGGACCCAACTTCAGGTCTTTTGGCTTGCCCTTGAGGGAAGCGTAGAGGGGAGCAAGAGTGGCGGCAATGGCTGGCTGAAAACGGTGATGATAGTTGATCATGCCCAAGAATTCCTGCAGAGCTTTGACGGTCGAGGGCACGGGGAAGTTCTGAACGGCTGCTACCTTCTCAGGGAGGGGTTGGACTCCTTCGGGATGATGCGGTGCCCTAAGAAAGACACTTCGTTGGCGCCAAAGGTACACTTGTCGTACCGGACTACAAGGCTGTTTTGTTGCAGGCGGTCGAGCATGATGCGCAGGTGACGGAGGTGTTCCTCTTTTGAGGAGGAGAACACAAGTATGTCGTCCACATAACATACACAGAAAGGGAGGTCCCCTAAGATGCCAAACATGAGACGTTGAAACGTGGTCCCAGCATTACGAAGGCCAAAAAAGGAGTAATTGAAGGTGTATGTACCAAACGGAGTGGTGATGGCAGTCTTGGGGATGTCTTCTGGGTTCATAGGCACCTGATAATACCCCTTCAGGAGGTCGAGCATAGAGAAAACCTTTGCTTTGTGCAGGTAGGAGGTCACGTCGGCAATGTTTGGGAGGGGGTAGTGATCCGGTTCTGTTTGTATGTTCAGGCGCCTGTAATCCCCGCACGGACGGAGGAAGCCGTCTTTCTTCAGAACGATGTGTAAGGGTGACGACCATGGGCTGGAGGCCTTTTGGCAAAGGCCCATTTCCTCCATTTCGGCGAACATCTGTTTGGCGGCTGCCAATCGCTCCGGTGCCAGACGTCTGAATTTTGCGAAGGCTGGGGGTCCCGTCATCTTGATATGGTGATAAATACCATGCTTGGCAGGAACCGTGAGCGTTTGGCGGAGTTCTGGACGGAAATCTTCCGGGTACGACGTGAGGAGGTGGGCGTAGGCATCCGTGGGTGCGCTAATGTGGAGAGCGAGGTTAGAGGGGGCGGGTTGAAGAGGTGTCGACAAGTACGAGTCTGCGTTGACCAATCGTCGGTGGGCGACATCGACCAGAAGGTGGAAATGAGAGAGGAAATCCGCACCGAGGATTGGCAATGTGACGTCAGCAACGAGAAACTTCCAATTGAATTTACCGTTTCCGAACGATAATGTGAGGTTCTCGTAACCGTAGGTGGGTATCGCAGATCCGTTGGCAGCTACCAAGCGGACGTCGGCAGATGTAGACAGACTAAGTCATGTCTTGAAGAGTTTCCTTGGCAAAAGAGAACGACAAGCACCCGTGTCTACCAAAAATTGCACGCCCGTTCCTGCATCATGTAAAAAGAAAAGATTAGAAACACGGGAGGCCACCGCCATGAGCGATGGCCTACTTACACGTTTTTTTGGGTTGCCCCGAATCTGAAGTGGTAGCAGCAAAACTGCGGCGGATGGGGGGTAGTAAGTGGCTGTAGAAGTCGTTTGTTGGGGCGCGAGCGATTGGTGGGTGGTGGGCGGCTTTGTCGCTGCTTCAGCACGTCACGGTGTAGGCGTGTATGTCCTACTGCATTCATGTCAGCTTCGGTTGACGTTGAATAGGCATCCTCTTCGTCAGGGGTGGAGGCGTTGATGGAGGTCTTGAAGTGGCTGTCCATAAGGGCGTCGGCTTTGGTCATCAAGTCCTTTATGGGTAAACTATCGACATCGGGTATGGCAGCGCGTATAGGTCCGGGTAAATGGCGTATCCAAAGGGCACGAAGTAGGTTCACCTCACGAGGAGAGCCGTCTGCGGCAGGTTGAAGGCGAGCGATACTGGTCATTTCCCTCAGGCCAAGCGAAGCCCTTTGGTCCCCCAACGGTTGTTGCGAGAGCTGAAAAAGCTTTGCTACACGGGCGGCTGGCGACGGCGATTACTGCTGCAGAAGGTATGTTTTGAGGGCGTCATACGCTATTGGGGTGTCTCCTTGTTCACAAAGCCAGTCGGATATTTCCGGGAAGGTGTCCTCGGGTATCGCCGCTAGAACATAATCTGCATTGGTGGTTGAGCGAGTCACGCCGTTGATGCGAAACTGGACTTCTGCGCGCTGAAACCAAGCAAACGCCTCTCCGCTGGCTAACGGTGAAAGTTTCAATGGGGCAGCCGCAGTGCCAACTTCTGTAGAGTCCGTCATAATACCAACGATGGAGGGGCGAGGGGGGTGGGGGTGAAAGGCGGTGGGAGTGAGTCGACTTCCGGTGTCACCAATGTGACGGCCATTAGAAGGTTGTGAACTCAAAGGCAGTGTGAAAGCAACTGAGTTAATTTATTATAGAACACTCTCCTTTATATACAAATCTCAAGGCAACAGGAAATTGTATGTTCGAGAAACAGACAATGTTACATAGGAGAAACGCAGACATGTTTATTCTGGTTCTTTTTAGTACGAGGGAAGAGCGAAGATACAAGCATCTATCTATCTATATACCAAGGCACTTCCCCCAATTTTGGGGGGTAGCCGACACCAACAATGAAACAAAACAAAAAGGGGACCTCTACTCTCTATGTTCCTTCAGCCTAATCAGGGACTCAACCGAGTTCAGCTGGTACTGCTAGGGTGCCACAGCCCAACCTCCCACATTTCCACCACAGATGAAGCTTCATAATGCTGACTCCCCTACTGCTGCTACCTCCGCGGTCATCTAAGGCCCCGGAGGAAGCAGCAGGGCCTACTGGAACTGCGTCACAATCGCTCGCCATTCATTCCTATTTCTAGCACGCTCTCTTGCCTCTCTCACATCTATCCTCCTATCACCCAGAGCTTTCTTCACACCATCCATCCACCCAAACCTCGGCCTTCCTCTTGTACTTCTCCCCTCAACTCTTGCATTCATCACCTTCTTTAGCAGACAACCATTTTCCATTCTCTCAACATGGCCAAACCACCTCAACACATTCATATCCACTCCAGCCGCTAACTCATTTCTTACACCCGTTCTCTCCCTCACCACTTCGTTCCTAACCCTATCTACTCGAGATACACCAGCCATACTCCTCAGACACTTCATCTCAAACACATTCAATTTCTGTCTCTCCATCACTTTCATTCCCCACGACTCCGATCCATACATCACAGTTGGTACAATCACTTTCTCATACAGAACTCTCTTTACATTCATGCCCAACCCTCTATTTTTTACTACTCCCTTAACTGCCCCCAAAACTTTGCAACCTTCATTCACTCTCTGACGTACATCTGCTTCCACTCCACCATTTGCTGCAACAATAGACCCCAAGTACTTAAACTGATCCACCTCCTCAATTAACTCTCCATTCAACATGACATTCAACCTTGCACCACCTTCCCTTCTCGTACATCTCATAACCTTACTCTTACCCACATTAACTCTCAACTTCCTTCTCTCACACACCCTTCCAAATTCTGTCACTAGTCGGTCAAGCTTCTCTTCTGTGTCTGCTACCAGTACAGTATCATCCGCAAACAACAACTGATTTACCTCCCATTCATGGTCATTCTCGCCTACCAGTTTTAATCCTCGTCCAAGCACTCGAGCATTCACCTCTCTCACCACTCCATCAACATACAAGTTAAACAACCACGGCGACATCACACATCCCTGTCTCAGCCCCACTCTCACCGGAAACCAATCACTCACTTCATTTCCTATTCTAACACATGCTTTACTACCTTTGTATAAACTTTTCACTGCTTGCAACAACCTTCCACCAACTCCATATAACCTCATCACATCCCACATTGCTTCCCTCTCAACTCTATCATATGCTTTCTCCAGATCCATAAACGCAACATACACCTCCTTACCTTTTGCTAAATATTTCTCGCATATCTGCCTAACTGTAAAAATCTGATTCATACAACCCCTACCTCTTCTAAAACCACCCTGTACTTCCAAGATTGCATTCTCTGTTTTATCCTTAATCCTATTAATCAGTACTCTACCATACACTTTTCCAACTACACTCAACAAACTAATACCTCTTGAATTACAACACTCATGCACATCTCCCTTACCCTTATATAGTGGTACAATACATGCACAAACCCAATCTACTGGTACCATTGACAACACAAAACACATATTAAACAATCTCACCAACCATTCAAGTACAGTCACACCCCCTTCCTTCAACATCTCAGCTTTCACACCGTCCATACCAGATGCTTTTCCTACTCTCGTTTCATCTAGTGCTCTCCTCACTTCCTCTATTGTTATCTCTCTCTCATTCTCATCTCCCATCACTGGCACCTCAACACCTGGAACAGCAGTTATATTTGCCTCCCTATTATCCTCAACATTCAGCAAACTTTCAAAATATTTCGCCCACCTTTTCCTTGCCTCCTCTCCTTTTAACAACCTTCCATTTCCATCTTTCACTGTCTCTTCAATTCTTGCGCCAGCCTTCCTTACTCTCTTCACTTCTTTCCAAAACTTCTTCTTATTCTCTTCATATGACTGACCCAATCCCTGACCCCACCTCAGGTCAGCTGCCCTCTTTGCCTCACGTACCTTGCGCTTTACTTCCACCTTTTTCTCTCTATATTTTTCATACTTCTCTATACTATTACTCTGCAGCCATTCTTCAAAAGCCCTCTTTTTCTCTTCCACTTTCACCTTCACTCCTTCATTCCACCATTCACTGCCCTTCCTCATGCTGCCTCCAACAACCTTCTTGCCACATACATCACTTGCAATCCCAACAAAATTTTCTTTTACTAACTTCCATTCCTCCTCTAAATTACCAGTTTCTCTTACTCTCACCTCATCATATGCCATTTTCAACCTTTCCTGATATTTACTTTTTACCCCCGGTTTTATTAGCTCTTCAATCCTCACTACCTCCCTTTTACATCCACCTACTCTATTCCCCCACTCTTTTGCTACAACTAATTTTCCTTCCACCAAAAAATGATCAGACATACCGTTAGCCATACCCCTAAACACGTGCACGTCTTTCAATCTTCCAAACATTCTTTTAGTTACCAACACATAATCCATTAATGCCCTTTCTACTACTCTTCCATTTGCCACTCTTACCCATGTATACTTATTCTTATCTTTCTTTTTAAAGAAGCTAGCACCTATTACCATCTCTTGTTCAACACACATGTCTACCAGTCTCTCACCACTCTCATTTTCACCTGGTACGCCATACTTACCAATGACACCTTCTACCTCTCCAGCGCCCACTCTAGCATTTAAGTCACCCATAACAACCACATAATTCCTTCTACCCAGTCCTTCTACACACCTAGTTAAATCATTCCAGAACTCATTCCGATCTTCTTCACTTTTCTCACTACCTGGCCCATACGCACTGACAAACGCCCAAGCATAATACATACAAAATGAATTATGTACGATCGTGTGACACACAGTTGGTACAGAGGAAGAGCAAAGAGTATTTTGGGAAGGAGAAGGAGAGCAAAACAACAGTGGGTCACAGAGGAAGTATTGGATGCATGCCAAGAGAGGAGAGAAGCAAAAAAGACAAAGAATCAAGACCCATCCCACGAAAACAAAGCAAGTTATAGACAAAGGTGCAGAGCAGTGGACAATAAATGCAAAGGAGCAAATATAAAATGGATTGAAGACCTGTGTAAAACATGTGAGGAATGTTTCAGAAACGGAAAAAGCTCTAAGAGCTATGTCAAGTGGGAAAGCACCAGGAATAGATGGAGTACCAAAGGAATTCCTTGAGGCTGGCGGTGAAATGGTAAAAAGATGGCAGGGGCGTAGGAGCGTTTTCCTGTTTGGGGGGGCTAAAGTTCGAAATAACACTGAAGGCGGAGCCGCAGGCGCGAAGGTATGGGGGGGGGGGGGGGTTCTGGGGGTGTCCCCCAGAAAAATTTTATGATGAAACACCCACAGATGCGATTTCCTGGCATCTGACAGCATATTGTATCAAAAACAAAATCATACTTTTGGAAGATTTTTATGTGACCAATTCCAATTTTTACACAAACACAATCATAAAATACCAATAGGCCTATATATATATATATATATATATATATATATATATATATATATATATATATATATATATACCGATAGGCCTACTTGGTGAATTTACAGAAAATATACTGACGATGTTGATTCTTTGCTACAAACTCATTCGCAATATCGATCAAGTCAAGGCTATCGTTTTTTTTTCCGAATGACAATGAATGTGTCTTGGGAATCAATGTATGATTAGTGTATATCTAAAATTGATAATAATAGGGTGAAATGTATATGTGAAAGGTAGTCTTTATATAAAAAATAGCAGTTTTATGAAATAAGATTGCGTATCGTCAAACACAGCACATAGACCTAGTGAACTCCCCGTTAAAAACAACAATGGTTCATGATAAATTTTATTCTCACCAACTAATTGTATACTTTATACAAACAATGGTTGATACATTGTTTCATTTCAATAAGTTTATTTTCATAACCTGTTTGGTACAATGGATAAAACATCATTATGTTTTGACAAATGTTGATGACTCAAAGTGGTCAACACGATCACAGTGAACGTAAATATGACGATGTCAAAACTATAACAAAGCAATTCATATTACTCAATGAATAATAACATGAAGCATCAGACCTTGTGAGAAGAGAATACAGTAAATTTGATTCTTTCATTTGTTCACTTCGTGAATCTAGATAAATGAAAACATTAGGTAAATCAAATCGTTCTACAACAAATTTCAACTTGCTTTCCAATATTGCTGTTGTGTTGTACAACATATATTAAAATAACTGAATTTAGTTATATGTTATATATATATATATATATATATATATATATATATATATATATATATATATATATATATATATGTATATATATAGAATTGTAAGTAAGCAAAATTAAGAACAAGCATATTTATAATATAAACATACATATTGGAAAGTCATGCCTGAGACCAGAAAATATACATATTAAAAGTGTATGAATAATGTATAATTATTACTTCGTAAGCTCTGAAATTATATAAAGGTATACATATTTAAAAAGAATTATGAAGATATTATATATATATATATATATATATATATATATATATATATATATATATATAGGCCTATATATATATATATATATATACATGTATATATATATATATATATATATATATATATATATATATATATATATATACACACATTCATGCATATGTTTATTTGTGTGATATTCGTCAACTACATGTGTTCGCGTGTGTCATGTCTTCAATTTATTACTGCGTATCAATAATGTAGTTTATTACTAAAATAGTGTTTGGTAGCCTAATGATGGATAGATTAACATAAGTTTGCACGGTATGCACTGGGGGTCAAAAATTCTAAGTGGCTTGATTACCAATATTGGGGTTGCTCTCTGTAAAACTAAGCGAGTGACGAGTGACGTACGGGACTGTGAAACTATGATGCTGGGTACTAACATGATACTTACGGGAGTGGGGTGGGAGGGTGAGACTGTACAAGAGCTGTTGCCAGAGATGAAATGCATTTACAAAATGTAAATCTGAATGTTTAAAAGCATATTTTCAGCAAAAAAGTTGGGGGGGGAGGCTATACCCCCCCCCCCAGCCACCAAACACCCCCCCCCCCCCCCCTGCTCCTACGCGCCTGGATGGTTGTGTGATTTATGCAAGGATATGGTAGATAGACAAGCAGCTCCAAATGATTGGATTGAAAACTTTATAATTCCAACTCACAAGAAAGGGGACACCACCTTATGCAAAAATTATAGGCCTATCAGTCTATTACCACATGCTTATAAAGTTCTAGCAAAGATCATACAAAGTAGAATAGCAAGGCAAGAAGATGAAATAATTGATGAGGTGCAAGCAGGATCTAGGGCTGGTAGAGGAACAATCGATCATCAATTCACCTTCTCACAAATCATAGAAAAATTCTGTGAGAAGGAAAAAGATCTGTATTATGTATTTATTAACTTCAGGTAAGCGTTTGACTCCATATGGAGGGAAGGAATGATTAGGATTTTGAAGGAATTGGGATTACAACCAAAAATCTTGGAAACCAACAGGAGATTGTATGAAAGGACATCAGCTAGAGTAAGAAAAGGAAAGTGTTTGATAGAAGAGTTCATAACAACTGGTGGGGTTATACTGTTGCCCACTATCACCACACCTCTTCAACCTATACTTGGAATGGGTTATGAGAATGGCACTTGGAGATTATGAGGGTGGCATAGATATAGGAGGGACAAAAATATCTAACATGAGATATGCAAATGACATAGTGCTTTAAGCAGAAACTAAGGAGGAACTTCAGAGAGTGTTGAGAACGGTGGAGGAGCACTGAAATAGGTATGAATTAGTGATAAATACAGAGAAAACCAAAAGTATGAAAATTGGACGCCAGAGAGAGGCCTTAGAAATACAGCTATCAGAGGGAGAAGTAGAACAAGTCAATGAGTTTAAATATTTGGGAGTGTTTTTCACAGCAGATGGAAAGATGGAAAGAGCAATTCAAGACCGAATCTCAAGTGGCCAGAAAGCATTTGGAAGGCTAAGAAGAATCAGGAAGATGGAAATATATCCATTAAGCTGAAAATTAGACTATTAAGAATAATAGTAATCCCCACTGTAATATACGGTGCTGAATGCTGGGTATTGAAGAAGAGAGAAGAGAAAAAGTTATTAGTCTTTGAAATAAAATGTCTGAGAAGAATCTATGGTGTAAGATGGGAGGACAAAATTACGAACGAGAGAGAGAGAGAGAGAGAGAGAGAGAGAGAGAGAGAGAGAGAGAGAGAGAGAGAGAGAGGAGAGAGAGAGAGGGCTGGTGTTGAGGACAATTCTGATTAAAGTGGAGGATATTCAGAGGAGATGGTTTGGGCATGTACAGAGGATACAATAGGACAGATGGCCAAAGTTAGTGCTACATAGACGAGTGGCCGGAAATAGAAGAGGACGACCAAGAGATTCATGGACAAAAACCTTCAAGAAAGCAAATAGAGATGAGACATTTCAGCAGCTGGCACAGATGGCATTGGATAGGAATCTCTGGAGAGAATGGCAACAGATGCAGGACCTAACTCGGAGAATTCCGGACGGGATTTAGTGAGTGAGTGATATATATATATATATATATATATATATATATATATATATATATATATATATATATATATATATATATATATATATATATATATATGAGCTAATTGTGATGATCTTGGCAGGGGTTGTGAAGTCCACCAGAACGTCAATACGCATGTTTGAAGAAATTACATCCTGAATGTAAGATATCTCCCATTGCCACTTTCATTTTCATTCAGTTTCAATAAATATTTCGAATATTTATTCATCTTTTTAAGGTATTGCAAGTTTTTTTGGATTGAGGGATACCGAATAAGAGAATTGAACACCACAGAAACAAAAGAAACTCAAATTTGCGTAAGAAACGATGCATTCGTCCCTTGCTAACAATATCAATGTTACTGACTTGTCTCAAAAGTTGCTCATGCAAATTTGCTAAATGGGCTTATCCAGGAAGTCTTATTTGAATGCTAAATGAGAGCCTGAGTATCTTGCATGGAATTCATATGAACTAGTTTCATGAAATTATCTCATTTCTATCAACTTGTTTCATGAAACTATCCCACTTCTATTAACTAGTTTCATGATATCCCACTTCTATTTATCATTCACGAAATTATCCGACTTTATCAAATAATTTAATGAAATTACCCCACTTCTAGTAACTACTTTCATGAAATTCTCCAACTTTTATCAACTAGTTTCATGATATATCCAACTTCTATCAACTAGTCTAATGAAATCATACCACTTCTATCAACTAGTCTAATGAAATCATACCACTTCTATCAACTAGTCTAATGAAATCATACCACTTCTATCAACTAGTTTCATGAAATTATTCCACTTCTATGAACTAGTTTCCTGAGTAACCATCAGAATTAATTTTCCACATTTTCTCCATAATGTAACAGAATGACCAAACCTTAATTGGCGATGGTAATGCATACGTAAACTCATTTCTGTGCCAAAGCGCTAAAGGATTATGGAAATGACCATCGACTTTAACATAAAAGTTCAGTGATCTCTTAATCTTCAGCCCTTTTTGAAACGACCATTATAGTTCAATGTATTCTCTCTCTCTCTCTCTCTCTCTCTCTCTCTCTCTCCTCTCTCTCTCTCTCTCTCTCTCTCTCTCTCTCTCTCTCTCTAACATCTAAATTTTCTACTAAAGATATTTGAATACCACTGAAAATTATATAGCTGCTGGGAAATTAAATGCGTTAATAATGAGTTTCGTGCTACCGTCATTGAATTTCAAACTAATTCTTGCAAATTTTTTCTCGACATTAGTAATTTTATTTCAAGTTTAAATAACACCTATTACATTTATCAAATTAAGACTTTCAAAGAGAATGAGATTTTTGGGGGGTATTTTTTTCCTTACCTTTCTTCAAGAATTCTTCGAGTTTCTTAAGTCATCAATAGAGCTGCGTGCATATCTATGCATCGTATGGGGACTCTCCATTTACGTTTCATGAATTAACATATAATCCTTCCAACTCCATTTAGAAAGAAAATTTTTTACTGAAGACTGGAAAACATACACAGCACATATAAAGAATTGCAGATCTATGTATGAGAAAGGAATTTCGAATAATATATATTCTGACAAAATTCCAAACCGTAATTTTCCACCCGTATCATTTCCTACCTGAAATGCGTATACCTTCAGCTATACACACACACACACACACACACACACACACATATATATATATATATATATATATATATATATATATATATATATATATATATATATATATATATATATATATATAATATACATATACATATATATATATATATATATATATATATATATATATATATATATATATATATATATATATATATATATATATATATATATACCATCAGCCATTACTAGTGAACTGCAGGACAAAGCCTTCAGACATATCTTACTTACGTTTGTTTATGATCTTTCTACACCAGTCCACACCCGCATACTTTCTAGTTCGTCAATCCATCATATTCTCTTCCTTTCTTTGCTTCTTTTGAAATCTCTAGAGACCCATCCTGTTATTCTTAATATCCATCTATTATCTCCCCTTCTCATTATAAGTGCTACCCATATCCATTTCTTCTACTTACGTGTTGGTTTTGTACTTGGGTCAAGTGAACCATTGAATTATACAAATTTATAAGCGAAAGACAGTTTTCCATATTAAAGTATCTTAAAAACCTTCCCTTTTTTTAAGCTGGAATTCCCGATTAAGATTTCCGCCAGGATTCACTCCCCTTATCTCCTCATTTTACTAGCTTATCTCTCTCTCTCTCTCTCTCTCTCTCTCTCTCTCTCTCTCTCTCTCTCTCTCTCTCTCTCTCTCTCTCTCTCTCTCTCTCTTAATAAAAAACACGAAAATTATAAACCAATAATATCATCTATACAGATTCGATTTAATTGTTTATATAATCAATGACTAAATCCTTATTATTCCTTTATAAAGCATCTATTTATCTCTCTCTCTCTCTCTCTCTCTCTCTCTCTCTCTCTCTCTCTCTCTCTCTCTCTCTCTCTCTCTCTCTCTCTCTCTCTCTCTCTCTCTCTCTCTTTATATATATATATATATATATATATATATATATATATATACACACACACCCACACACACACACACACACACACATATATATATATATATATATATATATATATATATATTATATATATATATATATATATATATATATTATTTCTGACCACCATTTCGCACACATCAGTATAATCCTTCAGCAACAGTTTCCATTGTTTATTTTATCCCTGCACTGTAAATTTCATTGTCTTGCTGTTTTCAGATGTTTCTATTTCAATGTCCCTTTCGCTGCAGTCACTATAGGATGCTTTCTTACCCAACTTACATATACCTAAGAAACTCTTCTTAAACTCCATGTCTTAACAATTAATTTAAATTAAAAATAAAATTTGCCTGCATAAATGTTTCCTTTGACTCATATTTTCAAAGGTATGTCAGAGGTCAATGAAACACAATATATTTCTTTTCTCGTGACCTTTGCCCCGTATCTAATGTTCTCTCCATCTTTATCTGTTATTTTCACGGATTTTTTATCCAGTTTAGCTATCTAAATGACATTTGAATCATCATTTATATTCTCAGAGTCCAAAAGATGAAAAAAAATGATTGCTATTTTTGAAGACGAGCAAGTTCATATCTTCACGGATGTTTCTCCAACGCAAAACATCTCTCTCTCTCTCTCTCTCTCTCTCTCTCTCTCTCTCTCTCTCTCTCTCTCTCTTCTCTCTCTCTCTCTCTCTCTCTCTCTCTCTCTCTCTCTTTTACATAACTATTATCCTATATAAATTACTTATATCAGTCTCATTTGGATTATGACCGCAGATTCGACGCTAGTACAGTAAATTATCAGATTAAATTCTCCCTAAAGGAAATATATTCTTATTTTTGTAATATATACTAAAGATACTTTGTAGAATATGCTATTATAAAATATGAATCACTTCCGAGTACTTTTTTAGTTGTTATATACTTAATAATAATATAAACATTTACCATAGTAAGATGGAGAGAGAGAGAGAGAGAGAGAGAGAGAGAGAGAGAGAGAGAGAGTTGCTGCATACTAAATATTATTACACATTTAGCATAATGAAATGGATAGTGAATGGATGAGAGAGTTACAAGGAGTTACAATGTTTATGGATATCTCAAAGACAAGACATTTAGACCATCCGCGGAGACTCCATTTGGCAGAGCAATTTAGTTTAAGCATTTAGAGAGTTCTTATGATATTGTCTAACTTATTCTTGAACTCGTTTACCGTGTTACTGTTTACTACATCCGCTGGAACTCTATTCATAGTATTTGCTATTTTATTTGTAAAGAAATTACCACATTGAGTGGTGTTTCATATTTTCAATTCCAGTTTGTTTCCGTTACCTCTGGACTGAGTTGTGCTAAGCGTGAATAGATTGTTGTGATCTACATTTGTTATTCTTTTAAGAATTATGACTTTGAGAGAGAGAGAGAGAGAGAGAGAGAGAGAGAGAGAGAGAGAGAGAGAGAGAGAGAGAGAGAGAGAGAGAGAGAGAGAGAGAGAGAAAGTTTTCATCCTTTTATTTGTAATTTTTTTAAGTAATAAAGAAACTTGCTAAAGATGAGTTAATAGCCTCGTCATAGATCCATTAGAAATGATGCCTATAACAAATAACTATATAATTTTCATGATAAAAAGAATCTAATTAATGCTAAATTATTTCAATTATTTCATTTTTTAACTATTGACTAGTCTTACATGCTAAACGTTCAACAAATAACATTAAACCTAAGTTGTTCTTTGGAAAAACGTTTGAACTATAATTGAAAAGATAAAACTCCAGCCATTCTGCGTACCAAAAAACCCTTTGAAATAGAAGACCTTGATTTACTCTCTTTCCTTCACTGGCTTTTTTCAAAGGGACCTGTGACAATGCTTCACCCCAACTGACGTTCCTTCTCAGAATTTTTATTTGGACGTCAATCACTTGAAGCTATCTCTTCTTTCTTCTTTCGATTCTCTTCTCTTATCCATTTTCTTTAGTTTTGCGTGATTTCTGTGACATTTCATACC
>NC_090736.1:57811692-57821692 GCF_036898095.1 Palaemon carinicauda | reverse complement strand
TATATATACATACACAGTATATACACACACACACATATATATATATATATATATATAAATTATATATATCTATATATACACTCTAGAGTGTATATATAGATATATATAATTTATATATATATATATATATATACCGTGTATGTATATATATATATTTATATATTTATACTGCATATAGTGTATATATAGATATATATAATTTATATATATGTGTGTGTATATATATGTATGTATGTATATATATATATATATATATATAGGTATATGTATATATGTATATATACAGTGTATATATATACATATATATATATATATATATATATATATATATATATATGTGTGTGTGTGTGTATGTGTGTGTGTGTGTATTACCCAGATATTTATTTATTTATATTTCCTCCCAGCGACATTGGCGGATGAATAACTACCCAGTCTCCCCACAGCCCATACCCTGGTGAGTGATGGTACCCTGATAGGTACACTCGGAAACCACAATCGCACAAATTTCCAGAAACTGCCGAGTTGTTGTTAGGGAAGGGTATGAGAATGGTTGAATCTCCCGTGTTTGAGCGAGTGCATATATCTATATAAATATTTAGCCCTTATTTTTGACGGATACGGTTCACTAGTACTATTATTGAGTGCATTTCAATAATGATTATTAGTTTCATTTGCAAAGAGGAACATCGGGGGACAAATAATATCCGCTTCTGATTTCGTCTAATAAAAAGAACATTACATAATTTACCCTTTGCATTAGAATTTATGAGTATTAGTATGATTAACCTCATTAAATCCTAAAGTTGAAGAGTCATTATAAAACCTTCTATTTATCTACTAATGATTTAAAGGGCCATTGTCCTTTGCGCACATCTGTGCATTTGAAGAGGTCGTTTAACCCATGAGAGTTCATTAATTTTCATGTATATATGAACGAACAAAGTTTAATCTCATGCACATCAGTTAACACCTGATGCGTGATGAAGTTGTTAGCTTCTATGTTCTTTTGTCCTGTGTTCTGATGTCCTTTTATTTATGTTTATGAGATTCTTTAACTAAGTATCAATTGAATGTACGTATCTGAGAGAGAGAGAGAGAGAGAGAGAGAGAGAGAGAGAGAGAGAGAATTAGTCATGATTCAGAAATTATCGCGTGTCATAATGCGGGAAGGGGAAAACGTTATATGAACAAAGAAAGCCCAAAACAGTGAGAAAGTTCCGAATTAATGCCATAGAAAAGACAGCGTTGATTGGTGACAACAAATTGGGACTTGGTGAGTGACCTAGATATTTACGAAATGTGGTGACCATGTTAGTGTTTCAAAGCAACTTGGAAGTTAAGGAATAAATTGGGTTATTGGAGACATCGATGACTTGAAAGGTAATGATGTCCTTGTGACGTGGGTAAGGGCCATCCCCGTCAACGTGGATTATTCTAAGGCCTTTTAATCCGTTCCCAGCGGGAATGCAGTCAGTGTGTTTCTGGAAGGGGCATCGTCGACGGAATTCAGTTTAGCAAGGTTGTGTTGAATACTGTATTCTGAAATGGCAGAAAGATGCCTGTGTTGATGAGCGGACAAGGTGTCAGACCAGGGTAGGATTGTAGAGAGTAGGCATTTACATGGGGTATGTGGTCCGTGTGAATTACGAAAGACTTGCCCTCTGAAAAACAATGGAAGTAATGGACAGCCGAATACAGCACCAGTAGATCGCAGTCGAAGGTAGAGTAGCTAGATTCCATCTTCGATAGTTTTCTACTGAAGAAACCCAATGGGAAGGGTGATCCGTAGATCATTTGTTGGAGTACCACATCTACAGCCACATCACTAGCATTAGTGGAGAGAAGGAGAGTGTAGTTGGCTTGAAAAAAGTTAGAGCTGTATCGGTTAATAGGGCTTTAATTGTGTTGAAGGAGACCGCCAGTTGAAAGGGGCCCACTTTTTGGGGGGGATAGCCCTTGAGGGAATCGTAGAGGGGGCAAAAGCAGCAGTGATTGGTGGCAAGACCTGGTGATAATAGTTCACCATGCCCGAGAACTTGTACCAACCGTGTGTCACACAATTGTACATAATTCCTTTTGTATATATTATGCTTGTATCTTCGCTCTTCCCTCGCACTAAAAAGAACCAGAATAAACATATCTGCGTGTCGCCTATGTAACATTGTCATTTTCTCGAACATGTAATTTCCTGTTGCGTTGAGGTTTTGTATATAAAGGTGAGTGTTCCATAATAAATTAACTCAGTTGCTTTCACACTGCCTTTGAGTTCACAACCTTTCTCTCATCACCGTCATAAACTCCTGCACTACTTTGATATCTGTACTACTGATACTTTCTCTTGGAGTGTATGAATACCTTCATGAGTGATGCGATGACCTGAGAATGCAAATTCCTTAGCCCCAAAGGTACACTTGACATACCTGACTACAAGGCCGTCCTGCTGCAGTCTGTCGAGGATGATATGCAAGTGATGTAGGTAATCTTGTTTGGAGGGGGAGAATACTTGTATGACATCTACATAACATACACAGAAGAGGTTCCCTAAGATGGCATCAATGAGTCATTGAAATGTGGCCCTTGAATTAAGAAGGCCAAAGTAGGAGTAATTGAGAGTATTGGTGGAGGATGTGATGATGGTAGTCTTGTGGATGTTTTCTTGGTTCATGGGCACCTTATAATACCCCTTCAGGAGGCCAAGGGTAAAAAATACTTAAGCATTGTAAAGGTAGTTGGTGATGCTGGCTAGGGTTTTTCTGTCTGCATATTAAGAAGCCTGTATTCTCCACAGAGGCGTAGGGATCCATCTTTCTTTAGGGCAATGTGCAGGGGTTATGACAATGGGACTTTTGACAAAGGCCCATTTCTTCCATTTTGTCAAATGTACGTTTAGCTGCTGCCAAACGGTCTTGAGCCAAACCTTTGAATCTTGCAAACATTTTGGTCCCCATTGTCATGATAGGATTATAGATTGTGTGCTTGGTGGGAACCTGGGAGGTCGGTGTTGTTCTAGGTGTAAGACATTGGGATATAAAGTGATGAGGTGGGCATAAACATCCGTGTGCATGCTGGTGTGGAAGGAGTAGGTGATGAAGGTGTGAATGTGTAATAGCTGGCATTGACTAAGCATTAATGTGTGATATCAACCACGAGATGGAAATGGGTGAAGAAATCTGCACCGAGGAAAGGTAGGGTAATATTGGGAGATGATGAAACATAAACTGATACGGGATGCCACTAAACAACAGTGTCAGCAGTCTTGGATTTACGGGGCTGTGCCCTTAAAAGGGAACGTAGAAAAAGTGAACGACAGGCATCTGTCTCAACCAGAGAGCACACATTAGTTCCTGAATCTGGCAAAAAGAAGCGATTAGTTAACAGGGAGGCCACAGCCGCAGGCAATGGTCTACCTACATGTTATTTGCAATTGATATCTAGTAGCACAACCACAGCCCGAAATTGAAATGATAGTAACACAACTGAGGGTGAGAGGCATTATTCAGTGGCTGTTTAGTGCGTTGAGTTTTGTATGTGCGTAGCTTGTTAAAGGTTGCTGGTGGGCGGCTTCGTTACTGCCAAGGTACTTCATGAGGTGGGTAATGTTGCCATTCATCAATTACCTCAGCTTCTGTTGGCGTTATATAGTTGTTTCATTTGTCAGGAGTGGAGTTGTTGACATCAACTCTAGTTATCAGATCCTTCATAGACAAGGCACCGTCATTAGGAAGACACCTCACACATGTTCTGGTAGACATTGTATGTAAAAGGCATGAAGTAGGCTCACTTCATGAGGAAAACCATCTGCAGCAGACAAGAAACAATTTCTCTGAGAGCCACTGATGCCTTTTGATCACCCAAGTTTAAGAGAGCTGAAAATCTACCAGGGCGGCTGACAAGGATGATGTACTGCCCCAGGAGGTATGATTTGAAGGCATTATTCTGTATGAGGGCATCCCTTTGCTCTTAAAGCCAATAATATATTTCTAGGAAAGTGTCAGAGATTGCAGTGAGGATGCTTTTTGCTCTGCTGTTTGATGGGATCACGCCCCTGATGCAATCCTGAACCACCTGGCATCATGGACAGATGAGTTGGGTTTGTGGTTGACATTGTTTGAGAAAATGGCATACGAAACGGTGAGTTAGGAGGCAGGCATGGTTTTCAATGCACTTCTCAGGTCACCAGTGTGACAGGAGTGAGGGAGACATTTCAAAAAACTAATTTTATTTGACAGCACAGGTATTTATAGTCTCCCATGTGGTCACATAAGGGTGAAAATTACATGTGTATATTCAATAGTGTTTTCAATAAGATTGACATTGGGCTAAAATTTGACATTATAAAAACTGTAATTAAATTGGAGTTGAAATTAATGTGTTACATTCGTATGGCTTTTGCCGTTTAAGTTGATCAGAATCTGATGGTTGTTACTGCTTGCGTTGCATAGAAAATAAAGATGACATTCTTCTTTATTTGTGTGCTTGTTGAACATGCATAAAAAGTAACATAACAAAAAAAGAAAAACACTAAAGCATTCTTTCATAGGGGAAGAAACGATGTATAGCGGAGGATGAGGTAAAAATTCTTATTGGAGAAATTACCTTTGTCTAACTTGTAATGAAGTGAATAAATTATCATTGCAAATATTAGATTTACATCTAGACATGTCTTAAACACTGACAAAGGATATTTCATTGTTTTAAATGTATCCTGCTTGATTCAAAGGTTTATAACCATATGGATACCATATATCTATGCTCAGTAAGTAAAATGAATGAAAGCTGTTTACGAAGAATCAAACTTCAGTACACTACATTTCTTTGTTTTGACCTATTCTCAACTAAAAGAAAGTGTAAAAGAAGGGAAAATAATTAAGGGGAATTCATAGTGCAGCAGATCATGATAGAAAGAGTAGAGTAAATCTTTTACTATCAGCAGCATTATATTCAAAGTAGAAAGGTAAAATAAGAAAATTAGTAGACAAAGCTGGAATAAAGTCTCGCATCATCAGACTCCTGGCTAAAATAGATAATGATAAGATGGTTAGAATAATATGGACAGACATTTCTTGTGATTAGATTAAACTAATCAGTTTATGATTAATGGAGAATATCATTTCTGTAGCTACAGAAAACGTCTCACGAATTATGTGTCGATACGGCTGCGGTTGGGCACCACAGTAGGGTTGGAGCTTGCCTGGTTAAAAGTACGGTGTGCATCACCTCCGATGTTACTTAAACTAATACCAGACACCTTTAATCTTTACCTTTGTTATTTAACGTACTATGTTAACCAATCCCCTTTACTATGCCAGTCTGTGCCAGTTTATTGGAAACGTCCCTGTCCTGCAATCTGTAAGTTAGGAGTTTGATCTCCGCCCAATACCGATAATATCTAGTTGTGCTTGTAACCTCGCCGTCTTTTTTAACAAACCATAGGGGATTGGGGGAGTCTATAGGTCTCCCTGTAGAGTTATCAGCAGCCATTGCCTGGCTCTTTTAGGTGCTGACTTGGATGGAGAGTGGGTTTTGTACTGTCCCTTGCCTCTGCCACTCATAAGTGGACTTTAAACCTATCCATTTAAATTCAACAACACTTTTATAGTGTCTTTTGTTACCTCGCCAGCTATAACGATAGACATATAGGCTCCCCCAAAATCCCCCCTCCTTAGCTCACAAGGATGGTGAGGTTGCAGCGACCAAAGGAACTAAAGGTCCGGTTACTCGGGCATAGCTTACTGGCGCCAGTTTACTGACGTCAGCAAACTATTCCCGTGCAAAGGCAACGTGTCCTCGTGCAAAGGCTTACTATCCTGGAAAGTTTACTTGCGGCTAGTTACTGGCGCCAGTGGACTATCCCCATGTAAACTGACCTTAACGAGTTTGGGCGGGAGTCGAACACCAGTCAGGGACGTCACCATATAGACCAACCACAACATAGTTTAGAGAACTAGTTAAAAAACCTGGCCCTTCTGTCCCTGAGTCTATGACAAGAATGAATCTTTCACCGTCTAAAAATACATCCCTCGACAACCCTTAGAATTCTCCTAAATAAGATATGAAAACTTTTATCAGCAATAAATATTTGACACACTGTTGCATCTTCTAAAACTTTTGTATAGAATACATCGACTTTCCCTAAATTCCTTTATGATACCAGATGCATTAACAAAATATTAAGAGATTACTTGTATTTTGCTTATTTTAGATTTATAAGACATGATATGGTGAAGATACATACTGAACTAATAGCATATAAATTGCTATTTTAATTTCAGGTTGCATCTCACCTCTATCTCTTTATGTAGTTTAGGTCATAAATGTGGTATGTGGTGTGATTCCTTTTCATATAAGAATTATAATTACTAATTGTGATTTATATATATTGAAGATATTTGTTTCTAATATAAAATCTCTTCTCACCCTGAAACCTTTACATCTTCAACTTGTCCTACAAAGAATTCCAGCGTAATTTTCACCCATCCGTCGCTGTTTTCTATGAGTAAATTAAGCTCGTTTTCTTAGACAAACGAAAAACATCCTTACCTAATTAACATTCTCCAGAATCAAGAACATTTTGTGGACGTCTGTCAACGTGTCGGAATGAAAACTAGTGACCAAATTAAGTTACCTTTCCGGGCAAACGAGGCTGGAACAAAGGAAGGCTTCGCATATTCATGGAATATATAATGTTACATCGTCTGAAAGAGGAACTGGAATATAAGCGAAAAAGAAGCTGAGAAATAAGGTTTCACCTCTGCCTGTCGCAATAAAGGGAAATAGAACTATCAATCTTTCTTGTAGTATTTCGAAATATGAAATAATATTTAGTGCTAGAAAGGCTTGACAGTGATGGTAGAGCAACTTACAACGTGTTGGATTTCATTTAATAAGCCCCACCCACGGATTGATGAATTTCATGGGTAAACTCAAACTTACACACACACACACATCTATCTATCTATCTATATATATAAATATATATCTATCTATCTATCTATCTCTCTCTCTCTCTCTCTCTCTCTCTCTCTCTCTCTCTCTCTCTCTCTCTCTCTGTATATATATATATATATATATATATATATATATATATATATATATATATATATATATATATATATATATATATATATATATATATATATATATATATATATATATATATATGCATGTTTGTATGTATTCTTACGAAGCTGGTCTAGTATGGAGTAAATATTTTATTCATACATTTCTTTTGTGTATTTAAGAGATGTATAGCCAACTCTAAGGCGTGTTCCTCTTTTATAGGTATAAGTAAATGTATGTAAATTACATAAGACTTTAGTCATTTATTTAATCGTATTTTTCATTCAATTCAGCATATGTAAATTTATGTTATTTTTAAGAATTAACATTTTATTTCACTTATTTTGTTACAAAGTCTTAGGTAATCTCGTTTAAGTATGCCCTGTGACCCATACGTGGTATGAACATGAGGGCTTATGTAATTTGTATGTTTGCATGTGGTTAGAATGTGCATGAAATTTCTCAAATTACATTTGCTTTTTTTTTTTTTTGTGAAGAGGTAGGTGGTGGTAGATAGTTGCCTTGCAGTGTACATTAGAACTCATCTACTACTTGACTAGTTGGCAACTTTGGCGCCATAAGCCTGCCCCCAAGATTCCATACCATTGTCCTGGAAGATTCTGGAAATAAGTAAGTCATTATATATTAGCCCCCAAGAATGCATAAGAGCAGAAGAGGCTCAGCTCATTCTTTTGAAAGAGCCAACGTCCTCTCTCTTCTCAAGTGCATCAAGTGTGTGCCCTCTCAAACGTGAATAAGGTTTTGATTCAAAGTAAATTGTGTGTAGTGTTGTTCTAACATTGAGGAAATTTTTTGGAGTTACTGTAAGTACCCGTTTAACCTAAATTTTTGAACAGGCCCTGTGAGTTTAGGTTAAACAGTGAAGTGTACTTATTTTGCTTAGCTGTTCAGTAATCTCGTGTGACCAAAACGCCATAAGTGTAACAGTTACATTTATGTAAATTTCATTCTAGTGTTTAATCATTAGTGTTTTAAAGTGTTAATTATTTTCAGTATCAAAATTAAATATTTTCCTAAATTAATTTCTGGTGAAACAAGTGATTGCAGAATTTTTTAATGTTTTTTCAATGTCTTTATTTTGTCCTAGTATAAGGTTTTCTTCAGATTTAATATTACAAGTAATTTAAATTTGGTGTTAATTCTTTTTGTATTACTGTAATTTTTTATAGAATATATTTATTTTTGTAGAATGTGTATTACTTACATCACCATATTTCCTAATAGCGCTTAGAGGTTGTTTTGAATAGTTCTTATTAAATAATCCTCCAGTTTCGTCTTGAGAGTATCGTAATAGATCTTTGGATTTTTAGTGTTCCTATGTATAGTGGTGAGGGAGCAGCATAATTTTCTCAGACGTCGAGTATTAATTTTCAAGTAGAACAGTGTTATGTAAAAATAAATAGGTGAGTTTGGAGCTAGGGAGTTTGTGTAATTCGCCAGCCATAATATATATATATATATATATATATATATATATATATATATATATATATATATATATATATATATATATATATATATATATACATATATATATATATATATATATATATATATATATATATATATATATATATATATATATATATATATATATACCATATATGTATATATATTATATATATATATATATATATATATATATATATATATATATTATATATATATATGTATATATATGTATAGACATGTATATATATGTATATATTATATAGCCTATATGTATATATATATATATATATATATATATATATATATATATATATATATATATATATTATATAGCCTATATGTATATATATGTATATATGTATATATATATATATATATATATATATATATATATATATATATATATATGTATATATATATGTATATACTGTACAGTATATATATAACTATATATATATATATATATATATATATATATTATATATAAATATATATATATATATATATATATATATATATATATATATATATATATATTTACATATATATGTATATATGTATATATGTATATGTATATAACTATATATATATATATATATATATATATATATATATATATATATATATATATATATATATATATTATATATATATATATGTATATATATATTTATATATATATAATATAATATATAATATATATATATATATATATATATATATATATATATATATATATATATATATGTATAGATATGTATAAATATATATATATATATATATATATATATATATATATATATATATATATATATATATATGTATATAATATATATATGTATATAATATATATATGTATATATGATATATATAGGTATATATAATATACATAATATATATATATATATATATATATATATATATATATATATATATATACATATACATATATATATATTTATATATATATATATATATATATATATATATATATATATATATATATATATATATATATTATATCAAACCATTATTCTCTATCATTTGTTATTATTACTTGGTAAGTGTTACGATCCTCGTGGGGATCGAACCTGGTTCTGTTGAATTGATTAATGAAATGGGGACTTTTCAACTACAATAAAGAATTAAACAATAGGAAATATAGAAAGAAAACTTGCAAAAGAAAATATAATTTTATTTACAACTAGTCAGAGGTAATTGTTTCTTGATTGAGTACTTAGGAAGCACTGAACTAAACAAAGAAAATCATTTGATTAAACTACACTCCAGCAAATAGGGGAACAGTCAAGATAGTAGATAAATAATACAAAAAAGAAAAACCACTCTTCACAGCAGCTCTCGACGGTTTGAAATGAACGTAGATATTTCAGGTCCAGGCGTTTCGTGGTCGGTAATGAGGACAGGGGTCAACTCGTTCTGACATCTCGGACAAAGCTGGTTACGTTTG
>NC_090736.1:57749192-57806692 GCF_036898095.1 Palaemon carinicauda | reverse complement strand
ACATCCAACACAACTCCACGAAGAGAGAGAGAGAGAGAGAGAGAGAGAGGAGAGAGAGAGAGAGAGAGAGAGAGAGAGAGAGAGAGAGAGAGAAACCAAAAACAAGAGTTACAGGTGCGCGCTCTCTCTCTCTCTCTGTGTCTCTCTCTAACCAAAAACAAGAGTTACAGGTGCTCTCTCTCTCTCTCTCTCTCTCTCTCTCTCTCTCTCTCTCTCTCTCTCTCTCTCTCTCTCTCTTCCTTTAGGCACTACAGAAATTGCTTTCAATAAATAATGTTCTCCTGCTGCAGAGGGAACTCATCTGATATACAAATAAAAGCCCTGATAGTATGACGGACCGAGAGAGGATGTGAACTCAAAGGCAGATTGGAAACGACTGAGTTATTTATTAAGGAACACTCTTCTTTATATACAAAACCTCAAGGCAACAGGACATGACCTGTTCGAGAGACAGACAAATGTTACAGGGTAAAACGGAGACATGATCATTCAGGTTCTTTTTAGTGCGAGGGAAGAGCGCAGATACAAGCATAATATATATAAAATAATTATGTACAATTGTGTAACACACGGTTGGTACATGGCTCCCCCCCTAAAAATGACATACTGTACATGTTAAATAGGGCGCCCTGATCTAGAGAGGCGAACTGTAGGTGGGTCATCTGGCAGAAGATAAGCAGGTTTTAGACGATCAATGGAGACCCAGTCTTCTTTGCCCCGAATGTTTAGGAGGAATGCTTTCGGACTGCGTCGGATCACAAGGAAAGGGCCCGTGTAAGGGGGCGTTAGTGGTGGATTGCTGGTGTCGTTGCGCAGGAATACGTGCGTTGCAGAGTGCAAGTCCGTTGGTATGTGATCCTTCGCTGGGGGCTTGTAAGTCTGGCGGCACGGAGTAAATTTTCCCACGACGTGACGTATGCGCTGGAGATCGTCGGAGGAGGTTGCAGAAGGAAAAAATTCGGTAGGGACGACCAACGGGTCGCCATACACCATTTCGGCTGCCGAGACGTCGAGGGCGTCTTTAGGAGTGGTCCTTAGTCCCAGGAGGACCAAGGAAAGCTGAGTAAACCTGTTGCAATCCTTGCAGCAGGACATCAAAGCTGCTTTGAGGGTGCAATGAAAACGTTCAACCATTCCATTGGCAGCGGGGTTGTAGGCCGTTGTCTGATGTAGGGTGATGCCCAGGAGATTCGCTAATGACGTCCATAATTGAGAGGTGAAAGTTGTTCCCCTGTCAGAAGTAATATGCTCAGGGATACCGAATCTTGAAATCCATCCAGAGAGTAAGGCAGATGTACATGAGGCGGACGTTGCAGTTTCCATGGAAATGGCTTCAGGCCAACGAGTGGAGCGGTCGATGACGGTAAACAGGTAACGATGTCCTTGTGATGTGGGTAGGGGGCCTACAACGTCGACGTGAATGTGTGCGAAACGACGCTGAGGTTGAGGAAAGGTGCCCACTCCTGAATCCGTGTGTCGATGTACTTTGGAAGTTTGGCAAGGAGTACAGGCCCGGACCCAATCCTTAGCATCCTTAGAAATGCCGTGCCAAATGAACTTTGCCTTCAGCAGCTGTGCAGTAGAATGGCACGAGGGATGTGAAAGGCCGTGGATGAAATCAAACACCTGTCGGCGCATGGGAGCAGGAATCCAAGGTCGCGGTCTACCAGTACTGACGTCACAGAGGAGGGTGGTGTTGGAGTCTTCGAGGGGAAAATCCTCCCAACGGAGAGACGTGCAGGATGTCCTACAAGCTTGATACTCTGGATCCTGTCGTTGGGCTTCAGCCAAGGCGTTGTAATCCAATCCCAGTTGAACGGCAGCCAACGTGTTTCTTGACAGGGCATCGGCAACGGGATTCATTTTCCCAGGGACGTATTGGAGGGTGCAAATGACGAAGGGCGTACCTTCTAAGAAATGGCGAAAGTGACGGACAGCCAAGTGCACCGCCAGCAATTCTCGATCGAAGCTAGAATAACCCGATTCTGCCTTGGACAGTTTTCTGCTGAAGAAGGCCAATGGGCGGGGCGAGCCTTTGACCACCTGCTCGAGTACTGCACCAATAGCGACGTCGCTGGCATCGGTGGAGAGAAGGAGAAGGGCGTGTGGGATAGGAAAAGTGAGAGCTGCAGCAGTTGATAGGGCCTTCTTTGCATTGCAGAAGGCTGCTTCTTGAAGGGGACCCCACTTCAGGTCCTTTGGCTTGCCCTTGAGGGAGGCGTAGAGGGTAGCAAGAGGGGCGGCAATGGCTGGCAGAAAACGGTGATAATAGTTGATCATGCCCAAGAATTCCTGCAGAGCTTTGACGGTCGAGGGCGTGGGGAAATTCTGAACGGCTGCTACCTTCTCAGGGAGGGGATGAACTCCTTCAGGAGTGATACGGTGCCCTAAGAACGACACTTCGTTGGCGCCAAAGGTACACTTGTCGTACCGGACTACAAGGCCGTTTTGTTGCAGGCGGTCGAGCACGAGGCGCAGGTGACGGAGGTGTTCCTCTTTTGAGGAGGAGAACACAAGTATGTCGTCCACATAACATACACAGAAAGGGAGGTCCCCTAAGATGACATCCATGAGACGTTGAAATGTTGCCCCAGCATTACGAAGGCCAAAACAGGAGTAATTGAAGGTGTATGTACCAAACGGAGTGGTGATGGCGGTCTTGGGGATGTCTTCTGGGTTCATAGGCACCTGATAATACCCCTTCAAGAGGTCGAGCGTAGAGAAAACCTTCACTTTGTGCAGGTAGGAGGTTACGTCGGCAATGTTTGGGAGGGGGTAGTGATCCGGTTCTGTTTGCATGTTCAGGCGCCTGTAATCCCCGCACGGACGGAGGGAGCCGTCTTTCTTCAGAACGATGTGTAAGGGTGACGACCATGGGCTGGAGGCCTTTTGGCAAAGGCCCATTTTCTCCATTTCGGTGAACGTCCGTTTGGCGGCTGCCAATCGTTCCGGTGCCAGACGTCTGAATTTTGCAAAGACTGGGGGTCCCGTCGTCTTGATATGGTGATAAATACCGTGCTTGGCAGGAACCGTGGGCGTTTGGCGAAGTTCTGGACGGAAAACTTTCGGGTACGACGAGAGGAGGTGGGCGTAGGCATCCGTGGGTGCGCTGATGTGGAGAGCGAGGTTAGAGGGGGCGGGTTGAAGAGGTGTCGACAAGTAAGAGTCAGCAACGAGAAACTTCCAATTGAATTTACCGTTTCCGAACGATAATGTGAGGTTCTCGTAACCGTAGGTGGGTATCGCAGATCCGTTGGCAGCTACCAAGCGGACGTCGGCAGATGTAGACAGACTACGTTGTGCCTTGAAGAGTTACCTTGGCAAAAGAGAACGACAAGCACCTGTGTCTACCAAAAATCGCACGCCCGTTCCTGCATCCTGTAAAAAGAAAAGATTAGAAACATGGGAGGCCACTGCCACAAGCGATGGCCTACTTACACGTTTTTTGGCCACTGACAATCTTTGGCACATTTCTTCGCGGTTGCCCCGAATCTGAAGTGGTAGTAGCAAAACTGCGGCGGATGGGAGGTAGTAAGTGGCTGTAGAAGTCGTTCGTTGGGGCGCGAGTGATTCGTGGGTGGTGGTCGGCTTTGTCGCCGCTTCAGCACGTCACGGGGTAGGCGTGTATGTCCTACGGCATTCATGTCAGCTTCGGTTGACGTTGAATAGGCATCCTTGTCGTTAGGGGTGGAGGCGTTGATGGAGGTCTTGAAGTGGCTGTCCATAAGGGCGTCGGCTTTGGTCATCAAGTCCTTTATGGGTAAACTATCGACATTGTGTATGGCAGCGCGCACAGGTTCAGGTAAACGGCGTATCGAAAGGGCACGGAGTAGGTTCACCTCACGAGGAGAGCCGTCTGCGGCAGGTTGAAGGCGAGCGATACTGGTCATTTCCCTGAGGGCAAGCGAAGCCCTTTGGTCCCCCAATGGTTGTTGGGAGAGCTGAAAAAGCTTTGCTATATGGGCAGCTGGCGATGGCGAGTACTGCGGCAGAAGGTATGATTTGAGGTCGTCATACGCTATTGGGGTGTCTCCTTGTTCACAAAGCCAGTCGGATATTTCTGGGAAGGTGTCCTCGGGTATCGCCGCGAGAACATAATCCGCTTTGGTGGTTGAGCGAGTCACGCCCCTAATACGAAACTGGACTTCTGCGCGCTGAAACCAAGCAAACGCCTCTCCGCTGGCAAACGATGAAAGTTTGAATGGCGCGGCCGCAGCACCAACTGCCTTAGAGTCTGCCATAGTACCAACGATGAAGGGGCGAGGGGGTGGGGGTGGAAGGCGGTGGGAGCGAGTCGACTTCCGGGGTCACCAATGTGACGGACCGAGAGAGGATGTGAACTCAAAGGCAGATTGGAAACGACTGAGTTATTTATTAAGGAACACTCTTCTTTATATACAAAACCTCAAGGCAACAGGACATGACCTGTTCGAGAGACAGACAAATGTTACAGGGCAAAATGGAGACATGATCATTCAGGTTCTTTTTAGTGCGAGGGAAGAGCGCAGATACAAGCATAATATATATAAAATAATTATGTACAATTGTGTAACACACGGTTGGTACAATAGGAAAATGGGTTGGGAAACGGAGAAAGATTTGGCAAAAGAATACATTACGAGCAATTGAAAAAAAAAATATTCCTTTACACTTACCCTTGCAGATTGAAGTGCCCATGTTCAAGGGAAGAGAATATGCCCCAATCTTCCTTTGATTCCCATAATGGAGAGCTGCTAATTGTCCTACTATATCGTTGAAAATATGACAGACAGACAGACCTTCCTCTCCTGAACTGACTGCCAATAAATTACTAAGATTTTTGGAATTTGATTATGCTCTTTGTTCTCGCTCTTCATTTTCCCTTTCTTAAAGAGATAGATCAATTGCGTCTTCTGAGAATCGGAATGTATTTTTCCTCTTCCAATCTGTTTTTATTATATTCTTGAACTAGATGGGATTGTTCGCAGAAATCCTGCAAGAGATGTGCAAATTTCTAAAGCTCTTGATTTGCAATGGGGTTATAATAGTCGCTTGAATGATTAGAAATTATTATTGAAGGCAAATTCATCTAAGCAAGTTTCTTTTTTCAGGATAAAATGGTATTTAACACGAATCTCTATTATCAAAATAAGGGATTAGTAAAATAAATTTATTTGCATACGAAAATATTTTTATATTTACGAGTATTTCAAAGGATTATACATAGGTGATAGGAATTATTCATGGTAATCTGAAATAATAATAATTTCTATCGTGAAAATTATCTTTTTAGCAAATAGAAATAGTACAAACAAGGTTTTTAGGTGTTTGAGAATTGCAATACAAAATACGAAATGATACAAATTGCACGGGTGAACAAATTACATACAAAAACGTACTAGACCCATTCTTTCGAATATATTTTTTTTATTCTATTTTATGTCAAAATCTTTGGACATTTTCAGCAATGTATATTCTTGAAAAAAAATTTTACTGATCAATTAAAGGACCAAATCCATTTTAGGTACACGGGATATTAAGAATTTTTTTTTTCTAAAATGACTTCCTTATATTTGAGGTCCTGGAATATTTATGAGATTATAATAATGATTTTTTTTTTTATATTATTTTAAATTCATTCAAAACGTACAACACTGAGGTTTCTTCAGCCTTCTACTTGTGTAAATGATAAAAGACTCATAAAGTGCTATATAAGTAATTACGCTTGAGAGTCAATTAGATTTTTATTGGATAGCTAAAGTAATTTAAATCAAGATAAACAGTAACAATCATATATGAAAGATTATTTGCTCCTTTAAATAAAAAATACCCACAAACAATCGTTCCTGCCATTCCGAGATCGAAGAAAATTCAACGTAACATTTCTGTATAAAAGTCCATTACAATTAAATTCTGGGAACACAAAAGTTAAAAGTAAAGTCGGATGTTTTATTACTATTCACTTGATCCCCTTTGTTCGTAGCGTCTCGTTTCTCTCGCAATGGGGAATTTTGTTCGCAGGTAAGCCTGGGGTGGGCGGTTCTTTTCATGAATAACTCTAGATGCGTTACTGTGGGGAAAAAGTGTATAGAAAATATATTGAAATCGGATTTTATATGTTTTTCAGAGGTGATTTTATGTAGGAGAACATAGTTAGAGATTATGTTCCAACCAGTGAACCATTTTTTATATTTTTATTTGCCAAAGTTGATGGTGTGGAAGATGAAATATACTCACTTGAGCTTTCCTACAGTTAAAAAGGAGGACATATTGAGAGAGAGAGAGAGAGAGAGAGAGAGAGAGAGAGAGAGAGAGAATCATAATCATGTGACATTCCTGGAAAAAAAAATTGTAGAAAACGCCACGTCTCGAGTTGTTGTTTTTTTTTCGTTGATGCTTCAAAACCACATGAATGAGCAGAAATGTTACTTCCAGTTTCTTTACATAATGATAACGAATGATACATAATAAGGCGCCCCCCCCCCCCTTGTCATTTTTCCTGAAAATTACTTTAACTATATCAGCAATGATATCGTACTGTTATAATTATTATTACTTCTCGCGAATCCACAATCCTACTCGGAAAAGTAGGAAAAGTAGAATTCCTTCCCAGCGAGGGAAGGAAATAGAAAAGTTACGGATAAACTATAAATGAAAATTGAAGAATTAGGAAGCATATTAAGATCAGTCACAACATTGAAGCTATAAGTTATATATAATCTATAAACAATGAAACGAAAATTATTTCAACCTGTTTCACAGAAAATTATTTGCAGCAAGTTTGAACTTAAGTAGTTCCGATGCTTCATCTACCAGATTAGGAAGATCATTCCATAATCAGGTCACAGCGGGAATATAGTTTCTGAAATACAGTGTAGTATTGAGTCTTATGGTGGGAGAAGACAAGACTTGGAATTAACTGATTACATAGTATTACGTGTTAGTAGGTACAGTCTGTGAAGATCTCATTACAGCGGATGATCAGAATTATGAAAAATCCTATGCAAAATTCGCAAATTCGAGTTGATTGAAGGTACCAGAGAATGATATGCAGATCAAGAATAACTTGTTAATGCCTGTATGTACTTCCAATCAATCTGATTGAATTTTTGTGACCACCTTTCACAGAAACTTGTTATAAAAATTCTGCTTTTTGTGGAAATACTGTCAGTTACATCCACTCTGCTTATTAGTTAATACCTAACTGATGACTCCACACATTTGGTGACCACTGGAATGTTCAGCCCCTCCCACTTTCCCCTGCACTGCTGTGTCTTGTTGTTTGATTATGCCATCGTCAGACACTGACTCTACTATCAGCGCCACACCCCTGAGACTACTGTCTTCACCAATGAAGCGTTCGTCTGGTTCCAGTTTTTCATTCAGGGCATGACCCGGTCAGATACCAAAGCAGATTACGTTTTCACGGCGATCACCAAGGATACTTTCCTTGAGACAAGACAATAACTTACAACACACTTAAATCATACCTCTTGGAGCAGTGCTCACCATTGCCAGCTGCCTGCATAACATAACTTTTTCAACTCTCTCAACAACCATTGGGGAATCAAAAGGCTTCACTCGCCCTTAGGGAAATGGCCAGTATCACTCGATTATAACCTGCCACAGATGGCTCTCCTATGAAGTGAATCAACTTCATACCCTTTGGGTATGGTGCCTACCCAAATCTGTACATGCTGCTATCCCCAATGTCGATATATTGATGACCAAAATCGATGTCCTTATTGACAGACACTTCACCACCTTCCAGACCTCCATCAACTCTCATGATGAAGTGAACACTTACTCAATATAGACCAAAGCTGACATGAATGCGATAGGACCTAGACGTCCACCCCGTAATGTGTCAGAGCAGCGAAAATGCTGCCCACCACTCACATATAAAACTCCTTGCTTATGCCCCAACCAACGACCTCTCCAGCTACTTCTGACACCCATTGGCTGTAGTTATGCTACTACCACTTCAAATTTAGGGCCACTGTAAATAAATGTGCGTATGGTTGTGAGTGGCCAAAAAACAGGTAAGTAGGCCATTGCTTGCGGTGATGGCTTCCCGTCCCTAACCTTTTCTTTTTACATAATGCAAGTATGGGCGTGCGATTTTTGGTAGACGTGGGTGCTTGCCGTTCTCTTCTGCCAAGGCCACTCTCCAGGACATGACGTAGTCTGTCCAGGTCTGCCGACATCCGCTGGGTAGCTGCCAACGGATCTAAGATGACCACTCACTGTTATAAAACTTCTCACATTATCGTTTGGAAGTGCCAAATATACTGGGAAGTTTTTCATTGCTGACATCACATTGCCAATCCCTGGTGCCAACCTCCTGTCACACTTCCACCTCCTGGTCGATGTAGCTCACTGACGGCTAGTCAATGCGGATTCGTATCCTCGACGCCTCTCCAACCTGCCCCCTCACACTTTGCTTTCCACATCAACACACCCACGGATACCTACGCCCACCTCCTCATATCGTATCCGGAAGTTTTCCGTCGAGAACTTCGTCAAATGCCCACAGTTCTCGGGAAACAGTATTTATCACCATATTAAGAGGAGGGTGCCCCAGTGTTCACCAGATTCAAACGTCTGGCACCAGATCGTTTGGCAGCCCCTAAACAAACGTTTGTCAAAATGGAAGAAATAGGCCTTTTTCCAAAAGGCCTCAAGCCCGTGGTCATCACCCATGAAAATCGTCCTGAAGAAAGATGGCTCTCTGCATCAGTGTAGGGCTTACAGGGGTCTGAACATGCAGACAGAACCGGATCACTACCCCCTCCCAAACATTGCTGACCTGACCTTCAACTTGCACAAAACAAAGGTTTTATCCAATCTCGACCTCCTGAAGGGGTATTATCAGGTGCCCATAAACCCAGAAGACATCCCTAAGACTGCCATCACCTCCCCATTCAGTACATACACCTTCAATTACTCCTGTTTTGGCCTTTGTAATGCTAAGGCCACTTTTCAACGTCTCATGGCCGTCATCTTAGGGTCCCTCCTATTCTGTATATGTAACATGGACGACATACTTGTGTTCTCTTTGTCCATAGAAGAACATCTCCAACATCTACGTATCGTGCTTGACCACTTACAACAGAACAGTCTTGTAGTCCGGTACGAGAAGTGTACCTTTGGCGCCAACGAAGTATCATTCTTAGGACACTGCATCACTCATGAAGGAGTCCATCCCTTTCCTGAGAAGGTAGCAGCTGTTCAGAACTTCCCCACGCCCTTGACCAGTCCAGTAGTCCAGTCAAACTGTGGCTGAACCTCGAAAAAATTTCTAACAAATGTTATCAACTTGCATATTGGGCATGAATAACCTCTCTTTCAGATAAAAAAAAGTTTACCAAAATTAACTTTGCAGAAAGGGGCCAACGGCCGCCATCTTTAAAATCCGACTTAACAATATTAAAATTTTGAGACATAAAATTCCTGACATTTTCTGACAAGTATGTTCATTATTCCTGACAATTACTGACAAAAATAAATGTTTTTCCTTGCAAAAAGCCTTTATTAAATTAGAAATAAATATATTTCTTTTTATTTTTGCATGAAAACCCACACAGGGTCCACCCCAAGCCAGCTTAACATTTTCTCGGTGTTTTAAATTGTAATGATAGGTAGCTACTGTATAATAAACCAACACCAGATGGTTAACCCCTGCCATTGTTTTCATGCTTTTTTTATTTCTTATACAAATATGGATATAAAAGGTAAAAAGACAGACACAGTAGCCTTTTTCAAGGCAACAATTTTCACATTAATTCCTGATATTTCATAAAAAATAGGTACAAAATGAGTACAATTTACAATAAAGGAATGGTCAGTTGGTCGAATGCTGGGCAAGGCTCTTGCATAATCACCACAGAACAAGTTCATGAACGGACCAAAGAACATTTCTTGTCAAGAACAAGTGAAAGGTAACTTCATCATCATCAAGATCTGGCTGTGGTGAGTTGGTGCAGTGGAGGCCTTTGCAATTACCACATGTTTGAACAGTGAATGCCATGTTTCCTGCAACTGTATCTTGTTGTAGTACACCCTGAAGTAGTTACACCTAATTATAGCCAACAAATTTACAGGAACAGCTGGCAAGTCAGTTTTGATTGGTTGTAATTTATCATCTGAAAGTCTCCATCCCCACTCGTCAGGTTTTAACTGGTTTCTACCTTTCCATTCCTGAATTTGGAAGTTAACTCGAAAGCTGTGGAATTTCGTAGCTGCTCTTGTTGGTGGCAATGATTTGGCCTCAACATACTTTGAGCTTTTTGCAACCTTAAAGCGCCTCAGTCGGAGATGATTGTTGTTTTCCCCATCATTACAATTGCACAGGCACACTGAAGCCTTCTCCTAAGCTTCAATAACCTTTTCTACACTGCTATCCTTGCCAAACATTTCTGCCAGTTTGAGGAAGTTTCTATTGTTCATCACCTTT
Organism: Palaemon carinicauda; assembly: GCF_036898095.1. Taxonomy (NCBI): domain Eukaryota; kingdom Metazoa; phylum Arthropoda; class Malacostraca; order Decapoda; family Palaemonidae; genus Palaemon; species Palaemon carinicauda. The sequence goes on along the minus strand of NC_090736.1, from coordinate 57,796,257 downwards.
CGAAGGGACGCTGCCTTCCCAATTCCATGAACAATGGATGTAGAATCACAGACCAGTAGTACATGGGTGAAAAAAATGTTGGAACACACCGCCTCTCCCAAAGATTTCCTCGTCTCTTTGATGATCCAAACTTTCACACTTTTTGCACTAGCCTTAGGTTGTGGCGTGAAGTAGATGTTGTGACCATCATCCCTATTGGCATGTTAACATAGAAGGACCAATAGGTCAGTGTCATCTGCTATCAAAATGGTTTCTCCTGTCTGTGCTAGTTCTAGGGCAGTCTTCACAATCAATACGTCAGCGTCTCCAGATGCATGGACTACTTTACAATCTGCTTCCTCCAAACTCTTTCCCAGCAACTTGATGAACAATTGTTTGTTTTCTTGAATAGCTACGAAAACATCCATTTTTAATTTGAACACCATTAATGGGGTCAGTGACACATTAACACCAACATAACCCCCTGCCTGGCGTCAGTGATTAGCGTCTTTAATGGATGGACCACTTTCATACCCATCAAAGATAATGCATGCTTTTCCATATCTAGTTGTAACATATCTGTGGTATTGCACACAAATCTAATTCATACCCATCAAAGACAATGCATGCTTTTCCATATCTAGTTATAACATATCTGCGGTATTGGGCACAAATCTCAACAAATGTGTGACCTTTTAGCCATGGGAGGCGTTGAAGTAGTCCTCCACCATCTTAGAGATACTGTGGATCTGAAGACTGTGGACTTCATTGTACAGGGGAAGTCAGTTCCCATATTGCTTCTGCTACGAACTGCACAAATTCAGTTTCAACAGGGGAGGCAGTTTCAGTGCCATGAACAAGAGCAGCACTTCTTTCGAATTTCTGGACTTCCGAGTAAGATGAAGAGAAGGCAAGATTATTCAGTGTCAATTAAGAACCTCGATCCAAATTGGTCATGCATTTCCACTGCTAAACCACCTGCAAAGGTGCAAGGAGAACTCAGTGCCTAACAACCTGCATTATCGCTTGACCAACTGATGCAAGTTTCAAATCATTGACTTTGCCTGCAAATATCTTCCTGAGAAAGATCAACAATGTTGTAGGAACATATTAAAAAATCGCAAAATGTTCAAGATCATCATTAGACGGGTAATATTCTGAACTTGTCGGAATACCTTTAATGTCATTCATGATAAGCTTGGCTGCCATCTCTATGATTCTAATGGCCTCTGATTCTGAATTGTCTGTTGAGCGGCTCTGTGCATAGAATTCATGGAGAATACATTTTGCTGTACTTGAGAAGAATGTAACAACATTATGTTTCCAATTAATCTCAGTTACAATGATTTTGTCTTTGAAATGTTCTAGCAATCGAGATTTCATGTATGAGATACTATGGTTCAAAGCCAGTGTCCTCGAGAATTTCCTCCACTTTTTAACAAGATCGACAATGGTGAGTTGCTCCTCGTCATTTTGCTGCAAATAATTAGCAACTTCCAGAATGCCTGCTTTCTCTCTGAATCCTCTGGTCTACCAAGGTTTTGTTTCTTAGAAGAATAAGCAGAATAGAATGCCTTAGGACTGTTTTTATAGGAATCAAAATTTGCAAAACATGTTCTGTGATAATGTGCTTCTTCTGAAACAAGGTTAGCTACATACCCTATTCTACCTTTAACAGTGGATGCCCAGCCATCCTTTTTTCGGACTTTCTCACAAACTTTCAACACTGTCCTTAAACTCAATTGTTCCTTAAAGTTAAACACACACAAAGAGTGGCTTACATAGGATGGCATTTCATCATGGTTGGACCTGTTTTTACGGCCAATTTCTATGAATTTGGGGTTGATCTAATGCTGTCTGCATTTCTTGTGGAGACGTGGGCCAATCTGAATTATGATCTTCTCTTCACGTTTTTCAGAAGCTCTGTTAATGGAATCGATTCCCTTCTGGGTGACGATGAATGATTCTTCATTACTGGACAGTGCATTGTTGCAAAGAGTACACTTGTCAGCATTCATAGTTATCGGTACTTCACTTTGGCCAACCTTAATTGAAATATCACAGAATATTAAGCTCCTGCAGTAATACATCAAAAGAGACAAAAATAAGTCATAAGAAGTTGTAATTATGTTTAACTTTATGAAATCTGTTGGTTTTATCCAATTTCACATTGCTACACTTGGTATTTTTGAAGTATATGGTATTTTTGAAGCATATGGTATTTTGGTATTTTATACACACACACACACACACACACACATATATATATATATATATATGTGGGTGTGTGTGTGTGTGTGTGTATATGTATACACACACACACACACACATATATATATATATATATTTGTATACACACATATATATATACACACACACATACATACATATATATATATATATATAAAGGTATATATATATATATATATATGTATATATATATATAAATATATATATATATATATATAAATATAATATACAGACACACACACACACATATATATATATATATAAATATACACACACACATATATATAAAGACACATATTAACTGTATCTATATACATATATATATATATATATATATGTGTGTGTGTGTGTGTGTGTGTGTGTAATTTTAGAAATACTAATAACCAAACGATACGCACACAAAATGAAAGTTAATAATTGTAACCAAACAAGTTAGCGATGTAAACAAATGATTTTAAGGAATTTTAACGATAATAAACAACCGATAGCATGCTATTTTTTGAAAAACTATTTTACGAAGTAAACAAACAATTTTTTACTAACCGAACAACAGTTATCGAGGGACATGGATAGATATTTAGATAGATAGATAGATGCAGATAATAAATAGATACACAGAGTGTGTATGTGTGTGCGTGTTTGTCTTTAGTTCTAAAATTTCGTGCGCGCAATTGTTGGCGCTCAAATGTTAGTGAGCTCAATTGTTGGCGTTCAACTGTTGGCGCTCATTTGTCATGCGTGCAAAAGTCGGACCACGATATATATATATACAGTATATATATATATATATATATATATGTGTGTGTATATATATATATATATATATACACACACACACACACATATATATATATATATATCAATCGATCAATAAATCAACTTTATTTCGTATACTTGATATACATATATAAATACAATTCTTTATAATATACATGAGTAGGAAAACCATTTTTAGCTATACATTCTTACATTCTTAAAAACAAAAATCAGGAATAACAAATAAAATAAAAAAAATGCTACAAAATCACAAAAAACTAAAAATTTAAAATTTTGAGATGAAAATTTATATTCGTAAAACACTATTTCTATTTTATAATAAATAAAAGGAAATATGAAAGATAAAAATGTAACCTCATCATTAGCTAGCAGATGTAAACGATATAGAATAAGTTTAAAATAGATAAATAAGTAAGAAAATTTAGAAAGACTTTGAACTATGAACTAATTTTATCTATAAAAATGTGGGGTTCCTGATTATATTTAACATTTTCATTTCTTAAAAGCATAAAAAGTCATATAATGCATAAGATACAAAATTATATATAATTTTCTAAAAAAAAAGATAAAAATATCTATTTAAAGATCCCAATAAATTCACTATGACAAAGATAATATATGCATATATGATTTGAAGTTTTAAAGTCTTTTAAAATACCTGGCTTGCCCATACAAAACATGAGGTCTTAATAATAGCTTATTGCAGATATCAGCCACATCACGACTACTTTTACATATAGGCAGCCCAACCATCTACTTTAATGCTTTACCATAAGCTACTTCAAACCCTTTAAAAATCTGCTTTTTGAATATTTTGCCAATATTCCAACAGATAGTCCATAATCAGGATTACAATAAGAATTAAAAAGGTATGAAAACACTTCAATAGATATATTATTAAAATTTCGAAAAAGCCAATTAAATTTAGAATAAAAAAGAATTTAGCCTGACTTTGACATCCAAAATATCCATTAAGTTATTTCCAATTTGAAAACCTAAATACTTATAACCCTCAACTACTTTCAACTCCTCATTTCCCAGAGTTACCTTCATTGGGTTTGAAGCCAAACCTACCCTTTTGAATATCATACATTTTGTTTTATTTGTGTTTATAGATAGGTTCACCTTTTACATTTTTCTTTTTTAAATTTTCATATAATAGATTTAGATTATCTTTGGTATTAGCCAACAAAATAATGTCATCAGCATAGGCTATTTCTTTTTCGTTGTTTACAGATTTATTCGAGTTGTTCTTAGATAGCCTAGATGCAACTGCCGAGTAAGATAAACGGGTATTTTTATCTTTTTCCCCGATACAAATCCTCTCGGGGAGAGATCCCTTTTCACTGACCGACATCCTGAAAGTTTGCACATCTTGCAATAGCTCCATCTCATCGGATAAATCATTTGCGGCTTCATTTATACATTTGACGGCACAGCTGAAATAATTCTTAAGGTCTTTGACATCTTTCCTCACTTGTCTCACAGAATCTGCAGTATTCATTATCTCAGATCTAATATCCACAAACTTTGGCAACACTTCATTTACTTCAATTACGTCTTCCGATAATCTTAATATCAGTGGGGCAATAAATTCCATACTAATGGGAGGCATTCCTTTATAACTCTCACAAAGAAATTTTATTCTCCTGTATGAAGCAATTACCTCTTCACTGTATTCCAATACATCCTTTAAGTCTTTTCGTTTTTTCAATGGGTCCCTTCTCCAAACAAGGTCCTTTTCAAGAATATTTGCGAGCTCGGATTTCGCAGTCTTGATATCTTCATGGGAATAAAAACAATCAGCTACATCCAATAAAGTTTCTTTAGTAAAATAATTTTTTGCAGAAGTTATAAAACAAATGAGGTTGTTTATGATTATTCCGTTATCCATTATATTTAACGTAACATGCTCCAAACATAAACAAACACCATTTGCTAGTAGTTCACCATCTATGGAGAGCTTAATGCGCATGCGCGAACCAGGAAAATTTTTTCATGGATGGTTAACCAAATCCACAATTCTTAAATGGAAATTTTTCACAACATCAGTCTCTATAAAAGTAACACTATGCACTCATGTTGATCACTACACATTTAAATATCCGTTTGTAGCACCCATTTGCATGTAATAAGGCACAATACTATCCAAAAAGGGTTAAAAAGGTGAGGAGCACAATACCAGGTTAAGTAAACCCAATGGCGGAGTATATATATATATATATATATATGTGTGTGTGTGTGTGTGTGTTGTGTGTGTGTGTGTTCGTGTGTGTATATATATATATATATATATATGTGTGTGTGTGTGTGTTTGTGTATATATATATATATATATATATTGTATACGTTACCCACTGGCAGACAAAAGTCTCATACCAAAACTCTGACATTGATTTTTCTCGACATTTTCTACTAATTTTTTCGATACTGTTGACCCCTTTCCACAAGGCTAATTTTGGTAAACATCTTTCTTTTTTTATACAAGAGGTTAATCATGCCCAATATCCAAGTTAAAAACCTTTGTTAGCAATTTGCTTGAGGTTCAGGCAAAATATCAGTTAGATTGACTGTACTATGAAAGAATTCTTTGGCATGATGAACTATTATCACCGTTTCCTGCCAGCCATCGCTGTCATTCTTGCTCGGCTCTACGCCTCCGTCAAGGGCAACCCAAAGACCTGAAGTGGGGTCCCCTTCAGGAAGAAGCTTTCTGCTACGCAAAGAATGCCCTATCAACCGCTGCTGCTCTTACTTTTCCCCTGCCACATGCACCTCTCCTGCTCTCAACCAATGCCGGTAACGTCACGTTTGGCGCAATCCTCGAGCAAGTGATCAATGGCTAGCCCTGACCATTAGCTTTCTTCAGTAGGAAACTGTTGAAACTTTCAACTGCGAATTACTGGCAGTGAACTTGGCTGTCCGTCACTTTCGCCACTTCTTGGAAGGTACAGCCTTCGTCATTCGCACCGACCACATTCCTCTGGTGCATGCCTTCATTTGACAGTCCGATGCCTGGTTTGCCCGTCAATGCCGACATCTCTCCACTGAGGCTGAAAACAATTGTACCCTTCAGTAGGTCCCTGAGAAAATAAAACATGGTGCTAATGAGCTATCCAAAAAAAACAATGGTGGCAATCCACTTGGGATTGGATTACAATGCCTTGTCAGAAGTCCAACAAAAAGATCCAAAGTACCAAGCATGTAATACACTCAACACATCCCTCCGTTGGGAAGACGTCCCTCTCTACGAGTCCAACGTCACCATACTGTGTGACATCAGTACTGGTAGACCTAGACCGGGGATACTTTTACCCATGCACCATTCTACTGAACAACTGCTGAAGACAAAGTTCATTTGGCAAGGCATTACTAAGGATGTTAAGGATTGGGTCCGCGCCTGTACTTCATGCCAAAACTCGAAAGTACATCAACCCACCGATTCAGCAGTTGGCACATTTCCTCAACCTCAGCGGTGCTTTGCTCACATTCATGTTGATATTGTAGGTCCTATACTCACATCACAAGGACATCGTTACCTGTTTACTGTCATCAACCTCTCCGCTCGTTGGTCTGAAGCCATTCCAATGGAAACTGCAACATCCCCCTCTTGTACATTTGTATTACTTTCAGGATGGATAGCTAGATTTGGTATCCTTGGGCATATCACTTCCGGCGAGGGTACCACTATCACCTCCCAATTGTGGACATCATTAGTGAATCGCCTGGGTATCACCCTTCATCAAACAACTGCATTCAACCCTGCAGCCAACGGTATGGTTGAACATTTTTACCATACGCTCAAAACGGCCTTGATGTCCCGTTACAAGGACTCCAACTCTTTTACTCAGCTTCCCTGGGTCCTCCTGGGACTAAAGACAACTCCTAAAGACGTCCTGGATGTCTCGGCAGCTAAAATGGTGTATGGTGTATATTCGTCCCTGCCGATTTTTTTCCATCTGCAACCTCCTCCAACAATCTCCAGCGGCTATGTCAGGTTATGGGAAAATTTACTCCATGCTGCTAGACATACTAGCCCCCAGCTAAGCAACACCCATCGAAAGATCTGCACTTGGTAACACACGTTTTTCTGCTCAACAACACTAGCAAGCCACTATTATCGCCCCCTTCCATGGGCCATTTCGTATACCGAAACCGCTCCTTCTGAACACGCAAGGCAAAGAAGACTGGGTCTCCATTGATCGCCTAAAACCTGCATATCTCCTGCCAGATGACCTGCCTACAGTATGCCTCTCAAGAGCAGGGTGTCCTATTTCACATGTATGTCTTTTTTACAGGGGGGTGGGGGAGCCATGTACCGCATGCGTATCACATGCTCGTACTCAGTAACGGTATTTCTGTTTTTTTTTATACATTCTCATTATCGCTCTCACCTTACACTGATAACTTATTAATGCCTGTTTGTACTTGTATCAATCTGTTTGATTTTTTGTGACCTTCTTTCACGAAGTATCAATCTGTTTGAATTTTTGTGACCTTTCACGAAAACTTTGTTATAAAAGCTCGCTTTTGTGGAAATACAGTCGGTTACATTCACTTCGCTTATCAGTTGATACCTAACTGGTGCCTCTGCACAATATTCAAAATATGGTAGAATGAAAGAATTAAAAAAATTCCTCAGGGTAGATTAATCACCACAAATATTAAAAGTCTTTCTTAATAAATAATTTTTGTGTGGAATTAAAGAAGAGAGAGTCCGAATACGCTTCTCAATAAGAAATTTGCAACCAAGAATCATATTTGGAATTTTTAGATAATTTGTGTACAGCTAAAGAGATGTTATCAACGATAAAGATCTGGATATCAAGGAGCCCTGTCCATAACCTATTTACAATCAAGTTTATCTCTCTCTCTCTCTCTCTCTCTCTCTCTCTCTCTCTCTCTCTCTCTCTCTCTCTCTCTCTCTCTCTCTCTCTCTTTTTCATAATTATTATTCATCAAAGAATACAATTAAACAAACGTGTACTAAGTGGCATTTACAATGATTTACATTATTGCTAATTAGGTCCAATCCTCAACAGAATTAGACCGGAAAGGATGAGATAGATGAAGACGTGTTTTTGCGTAGACACGTAAGTAGACATCCCCGGGGGCAATTATAATTCGTTAATTAACCTCGTTATTTAAAGGTAATGAATAAAACCCGAAGGAAGTTAAAGGGAGAGGTGTCTTAGGTCACAGGGCAAATTCCATCTCTTCTGGTTGGTGTTGCGCTGTATTTCCTTTATGAAATCACACGCGATAGATGAAATATTTCTTAAAAGATTATTCATTATTATCATTATGCGTCAGTAAAGAAAATAGACAAAGGAATATCGAAGCAAAATTTGAGAGATCCGAAATTGGTAAAGATATATGGAATGTAGGAAAATTAGGAAATATATATCCTTCAAAAAAAAAAAAAATAAAAAAAAAAAACAAGTTGATTTTATATCACCTCTGAATGTTCCTATACTATTGTCCGGTCCTCCCTAGTCCCTACTTGAGTGAAGGAAAGCCAAGTCCTTATCATATGAGTATAGTTTCGGAATGTGTCCCTCGTGTTTACTCTAATGAGCAATTTTAAACCGTTAAACAACCACTTTCGCTTGACATTTCTGGTATTGATTCACGGGGCTTCTATTTTTCATCAGACCTCCTCAAGCATTTGATGCAACGGAAAAGAAAATAAGTATACTAAATCAATTTGGCTTTTGGAATCAGACTTCAGATTTATTTATATTTATAGTTTTCATAAATGAGCTGAGCTTGAAAACTTGATGGAAGGAAGACATAAATATGAAGATATGAGATTTTTTTTCCTTGGTTAGAGACACTGTATCGTATAGCATACAATGTATTTGGTATTGGCAGGACATCCATATTTTAAGGGAACTGCTAAACTGTCTTATGAAATTGAGCGTTGATCAAGGAATCCCCCCCCCAAAAAAAAACTATTTTTTATATGGCATTTTAAACTACAAAAGTGTTGGCAATTTCCGAAACAGTTCTCTATATTTGGTACTTAACCCTCAAGGGAACAAAATGTGTAAATCAGTAAATCAATCGTTAATATATACCAGATCACTATGGTTATCCTGCGTCTTCCTTAATCAGACAGATCATGAAACTCTTTCTACCTTCTCAATGACGAGAAAATAAACCAGACTCCCTTTCAGAGAAGACCTTGAGCTAAAACTAAGTGGAAACACTAGTTCTAACGCGGCCATCAGTGAAATAAAATGACAAAAACCATAATTGTCCTTATTTCTATCCAGGCCACGACAGGAACATAAATGAACAGACGACCTACAACTGAAGGTCAAATCTCGTGTCTTGTTTAGTATGGAAAATAAATTGCATGGTTGCCCTTGGCCTAATTGCTCTTGTTAAGTATAACGACGAAATAATTGGATAGACAATTATAATGATTATAATGACTCATTCGGGTGTTAGTTTAGACATGTCCAGGGCTATATCTTTTCATCAATTGTTACATGATGCTTAATGAGGCACGTTTTACTGATATGTTTCTTGGAAAGTTCTCATGCCTTAATTATATTGAATATTATTCTGTCATTAAGGTTTACGTTTTCGAGCTTGTTCTACATAACCATTTTCTCTTTGTTAATTTCTATAAATTCCGCATTTCAACATACTGTATTAATGTAATCACGTCAGAGCTGAGCTTCCTATAGTAAACTATTCTTTTGTATATTTATAATGGCATTTAATTTAATCCAAGCGAAGAAAACTTGCAGAGATTTTTAAATCGTAGTCATACTTTATTTTAGTACGAAAGAAATGCATACTTGCAGTTATCAAATTCGTCTTTTTCATCAATAACTCGGAAGATGACAAACTAGCCTTTGCAAATTCTCATGGAAACTTGGTAAGTGACAAACCAGCCTTTGCAAACCCTCGAAGAAACTTTGAAGGCGAGAAACCAGACTTTGCAAAACCTCACAGAAAATTGGTAGGCAATAAACCAGCCTTTGTGGATCCTCACATAAATTTGGTAGATGACAAACCAGCCTTTGTGAATCCTTTTAGACACTTGTTAGGCAAGAAACCAGACTTTGTGGGTCCTCAAAGAAAGTTGGTAGGTGACAAACCAGCCTTTATAACCCTCACAGAAGCTTGTTAGGAGACAATCCAGCCTTAACAAATTCTCTCAGAAAATTGGTAGGCAACAAACCAGCTTGGAAATTCTCACAGAAACTTGGTAAGCGACAAAACAGCCTTTGCAAATCCTTAGAGAAAATTGGTAGATGACAAACCAGCCTTTGCGAATCCTCACAAAAATTTGTTATTCAACAAACCAGCCTTTGCAAATCCTTACAGAAACTTGGTAGGCAACAAATCAGCCTTTGTGAATCCTCACATATATTGTGAGGCCTCCTATGATTAATACACAGAATCTAAGTTGATTATATTATGATACATTTATTAAATTCTCAGAAATATAATGTATGGAGAGCACCCTGTATTTTTTAATTTTCTCGAGGACAACTACAAATTTTTACCAATAAAGGTTCACTGGACCTGTAGGCAAGGAAACACACAAAATCATAGATTTTGTATTTTGAAATTGGGAACTCCCGTAGACTTTCCTTCTTTCCAAGTGTGCAGGGCTGCTTTCTGTTTTCGTCCTCTGTGACGTGCCTCTAAACGTTTACCCTCTCTCTATTTTTTAGTTCTTTGAGCTTATAACTGAATGGGAGAAGACAGAATATCTCCTGCCTTCCTTGAATGTTTCTTCTATTCCATAGATGGATGGCGTCTATTCCATAGTGGTTGACTATGTTACTCGAAGGGATTCTGTCCATTTCTAAAAACAGAATGTTGTAGGAAAACTCCAGACTCACAGGGGGGTTGATGTCCAATACGGCCGGACAGGCCTCTCTGACAGGAATACTGGCTAGACAGGACTGTCTGATGTGGAGACCATCCTACCTTTATACGGTAGATTTTAAGGTGTGACAGCCAAGATAGCTGCCTGTGGCGTGTAGACTTCTGGTGACACTGCTCACATGCTTGGGCTTCCTCCGACACTTTCATTTGAAAGGAATTCTGATTTCTATCAAGAGCTGACTCACATACTATTTTAAGAACCTCCTCAGTAGGGGAAAACCAGCCTTTTTGGGACCTCACAGAAACGTTGTAGACGACAAACCAGCCTTTGCAAATCCTCACAGAAACGTGGTAACAACATATCATCCCTTAGAATCCTCACAAAAATGAGTAGGTGACAAACCACACTTTGCAAATCCTCACTAAACTTGGTAGGTGAAAAACAAGCATTTACAAATCACCACAGAAACTGGGTTTGCGATAAACCAATCTTTGGAAATTCTCACAGAAACTTGGTTGGAGGCAAACCAGCCTTTGCACATCCTCAGAAAAACTTGGTAGACCACAACCCAGCCTATGCAAATCCTTACAGAAACTTGGTAGGCGACACACCAGCCTTTGCAAATCATAACAGAAATTTGGTAGTGGTCAAACCAGTCTTTCCAAATTATCAAAGGAAGTTGGTAGTGGACAAAAGACCCTTTGCAAACCCTCACAGAAACTTGGAAGGTGATAAACCAGTATTTGCGAATCCTTACAGAAACCTAGTATGTGATAAAACAAACCAATGCAAGTGCTCTCAGAAACTTGGTAGGCAACAAACCAGCCTTTGTGAATCCTCACAGAAACTTGGTATTTGACAAATCATTCTTTGTGAATACTCACAAAAACTGGGTAGTGAATAAAAAAAAAAGCCTTTACAAATCCTCATGAAAATTGGTAGTTGTTAAACGAGTCTTTGTGAATATCCACAAAAACTGGGTTTTCGATGAGCCAACCTTTTGAAAATCTTTCCAGAAATTTAGTTGGTGGCAAACCAGCCTTTGCAAATCCTCAGAGATACTTGGTAGACGACAAACCATCCTTTGTTAATCCTCACAAAAACTGGGTAGGTGATAAACCAACCTTTACAAATTCTAACGAAACTTGGTAGTTGATAAACGAGCCTTTGCGAATCCTCACAGAAACCTGGTAATCGACAAACCAGCCTTTGCAAATCTTCACAGAAACTTTGTAGGCGACAAACCAGCCTTTGCAAATCCTCACAGAAACTTGGTAGGCGACTAACCAGCCTTTACAATCCTCACAGAAACTTGGTAGGAGATCAACCACACTTTGCATATCCTCACAGAAACTTGGTAGCGGACAAAGCAGCAATTGTGAATACCCACAGAAAAGTAAAGCGGACAAACCAGCCTATGGAAATTCTCACCAAAACTTGGTAAGGGACAACTAGACTCTGCAAATCCCAAGGGAAACATTGTGAGCAGCAAACTACTCTTTGAAAATCTTCACAGAAATCTTGGTAGGGCAGAAACCAGCCTTTGCAAATTCTCACAGAAACTTGGTAGGCGACAAACTAGCCTTTTCAAAACATCACAGAAACTTAGTAGGCCACAAACTAGCCTTTGCAAATTTTCTCAGAAACTTGGTAAGGGACAATCCAGCCTTGGGAAATCCGCACAGAAACTAGGTAGGCCACAAACTAGCTTTTTCATTTCTTCACAGAAATGTGGTAGGCAACAAACCAACCTTTGTATATCCCCACGGAAATGTGGTAGGTAACAAACTAGCTTTAGCGAATCCTAACAAAAAATTTGTTAGGCGTCAAACCATCCTATGCAAATCCTCAGAAAATTTTGGTAAAGGACAAACCAGCTTTACCAAATACTCACAGAAACTTGCTAGGCGATAAACCAGCCTTTGTAAATCCTCACAGAAATTTGGTAGGTCTTAAACCAGCCTCTGCAAATCCTCACAGAAACTTGGTAGATAACAAACCAACCTTTGCAAAATCTCACAGAAACTTGATAGCAGCCAAATCAGCTTTTGCAAATACTCACAGAATCTTGGTAAGTGACAAACCATCCTTGGCAAATCTTCGCAGAAACTTGGTAGGGAACAAACCAGCTTTTGCAAATTTTCAAAGAAACCTTGTAGCTGACAAATCAGCATTTGTAAATCCTCACAGAATCTTGGTAGCTGACAAACCAGTCTTTGCAAATCCTCAAAGTCAATTGGTAGCTGACAAACCAGTCTTTCAAATCCTCACAGGAACTTGGTAGGTGACAAGCCATCCTTTGGAAATCCTCATAGAAACTTGGAAGCTGACAAGCCATCCCTTACAAATCCTCACAGAAACTTGGTAGGCGACAATCCAGCCTTTGCAAATCCTCACATAAACTTGATAGGTGTCAAACCAGCCTTTGCAGATTCTCACAGAAACTTGGTAGCTTACAAACCATCATTTGAAAATCTTCACAGAAACTTGATAGGTGACAAACCATGCTTTGAAAATCCTCACAAAAACTTGGTAGGCAACAAACTAGCCTTTGCAAATCTCACAGAAACTTGGTAGCTGACAAACCGTCCTTTTCAATTCCCCACAGAAACTTGGTATGTGACAAACCATCTTTTGCAAATCATCACAGAAACTTGGTATGTGACAAAAAATCCTTTGCAAATCCTTACAGAAACTTGGTCAGTGACAAACTATTCTTTGCAAATCCTCAGAGAAACTTGGTAGGCGACAAACCATCCTTTGCAAACCCTCACAGAAACTTGGTCGGCAACAAACCATCCTTTGCAATATAAAAATTTGGTAGGCAACAAATAAGCTTTTGCAAATCCTCACAGAAATCTTTTGCAAATCCTCACAGAAACTTAGTATCTGACAAACCATCCTTTCAAACCCTCTCAGAAAATTGGTAGACGACAAACCATCCTTTGCAAAACCTCACAGAAACTTGGTAGCTGACAAACCATCCTTTGCAAATCCTCACAGAAACTTGGTTGGTGACAAAATAGCCTTTGCAAATTCTCACAGAAACTTGGTAGGTGTCAAACTGTCTTTTGCAAATTCTCACAGAAACTTGGTATGTGAAAAACCATTCTTTGCAAATCCTCACAAAAACTTGGTAGGTGACAATCCATCCTTTGCAAATCCTCACAGAAATTTGGTAGGCGACAAACCATCCTTTGCAAATCCTCACAGAAATTTGGTCGGCAACAAACCATCCTTTGCAACATAGAAACTTGGTAGGCGACAAACAAGCTTTTGCAAATCCTCACAGAAACTTAGTATGTGACAAACCATCCTTTGCAAATCCTCACAGTAACTTAGTAGGCGACAAACCATTCTTTGTAAATCCTCACAGAAACCTGGTAGGCAACAAACCATTCTTTGCAAATCCTCATAGAAACTTGGTAGGCGACAAACCATCCTTTGCAAATCTTTATAGAAACTTGGTAGCTAACAAACCAGCCTTTGCAAATCCTGAAAAAAACTTGGTAGCTGACAAACTATCCTTTGTAAATCCTCACAGAAACTTAATAGGCGACAAACCAGTCTTTAAAAATTCTTACAGAAACGCTGTAAGGGACAAACCACCCTTTGGAAATCCTTACAGAAACTTGGTAGCTGACAAACCAGCCTTTGCAAATCCTCACAGATACTTGTTAGGGGACAAACCAGCCTTTGCAAATCCTCACAGAAACTTGTTAGAGGAGAAACCAGCCTTTGCAAATCCTCACAGAAACTTGTTAGGGGACAAACCAGCTTTTGTAATTCCTCTCAAAAACTTGGTAGGTGACAGAACAGCCTTTGCAAATCCTCACAGAAACTTGGTAGGCGACAAACCATTCTTTGCAAATCCTCACAGAAACTTGGTAGGCGACAAGCCATCCTTTGCAAATTTTTACAGAAACTTGGTAGCTAACAAACCAGCCTCCGCAAATCCTCACAGAAACTTGGTAGGTGGCAAACTATCCTTTGTAAATCCTCACAGAGACTTGGTAGGCGATAAACCATCCTTTACAAATCCTCACAGAAACTTGGTAGGTGAAAAACCATCCTTTGCAAATCCTCACATAAACTTGGTATACGACAAACCATTCTTTGCAAATCCTCACAAAAACTTGGTCGGCAACAAACCATCTTTTGCAACATAGAACCTATGTAGGGGAGAACCCAGCCTTTGCAAAACCTCACAGAATCTTAGTAGGTAACAAACCATCCTTTGCAAATCCTCACAGAAACTTGGCAGATGATAAACCATTCTTTTCAAATCCTCACAGAAACTTGGTAGGTGACAAACCATCCTTTGTAATTCTAAACAGAAACTTGTAGCTTACAAACCAGCCTTTGCATATCCTCACAGAAATTTGGTAGCTGACAAACTATCCTTTGTAAATCCTCACAGAAAGTTGGTAGGCGACAAACCAGTCTTTGCAAATTCTTACAGAAACATTATAAGGGACAAGCCAGCCTTTGGAAATCCTCACAGAAACTTGGTAGCTGACAAACCAGCCTTTGCAAATTCTCACAGAAACTTGTTAGGGGACAAACGAGCCTTTGCAAATCCTCACAGAAACTTGTTAGGGGGAAAACCAGCCTTTGCAAATCCTCACAAAAACTTGTTAGGGGACAAACCAGCTTTTGTAATTCCTCACAGAAACTTGGTAGGTGACAGAACAGCCTTTGCAAATCCTCACAGAATCTTGGTAGGCAACAAACCATTCTTTGCAAATCCTCACAGAAACTTGGTAGACGGCAAACCAGCCTTTGTAAACCCTCACAGAAACTTGGTTGGGGACAAACTAGCCTTTGCAAATTCTCACAGAAACATGGTAGGCGACAAACCATTCTTTTCAAATCCTCACAGAAACTTGTTAGGTGACAAACCATCCTTTGCAAATCCACATAGAAAATTGGTAGGTGACAAACCATCCTTTGCAAATCCTAACAAAAACTTGGTAGGCGACAAACCATCCTTTGCAAATCTTCACAGAAACTTGGTCGGCAACAAACCATCCTTTGCAACATAGAAACTTGGTAGGTGACAAACCATCCTTTGCAAATCATCACAGTAACTAAATAGGCGACAAACCATTCTTTGCAAATCCTCACAGAAACTTGGTAGACGACAAACCATCCTTTGCAAAACTATATAGAAACTTAGTAGGTAACAATTAGCCTTTGCAAATCCTCACAGAAACTTGGTAGCTGACAAACTATCCTTTGTAAATCCTCACAGAAACTTAATAGGCGACAAACCAGTCTTTGCAAATTCTTACAGAAACTCTGTAAGGGACAAACTAGCCTTTGGAAATCCTCACAGAAACTTGGTAGCTGACAATTCAGACTTTGCAAATCCTCACAGAAACTTGTTTGGGGACAAACTAGCCTTTGCAAATCCTCACAGAAACTTGTTAGGGGAGAAACCAGCCTTTGCAAATCCTCACAGAAACTTGTTAGGGGACAAACCAGCTTTTGCAAATCCTCACAGAAACTTGGTAGGTGACAAACCATCCTTTACAAATATCACAGTAACTAAGTAGGCGACAATCCATTCTTTGCAAATCCTCACAGAAACTTGGTAGACGACAAACCATCCTTTGCAAAACTATATAGAAACTTAGTAGGTAACAATTAGCCTTTGCAAATCCTCACAGAAACTTGGTAGCTGACAAACTATCCTTTATAAATCCTCACAGAAACTAAATAGGTGACAAACCAGTCTTTGCAAATTCTTACAGAAACTCTTTAAGGGACAAACTAGCCTTTGGAAATCCTCACAGAAACTTGGTAGCTGACAAATCAGACTTTGCAAATCCTCACAGAAACTTGTTAGGGGACAAACTAGCCTTTGCAAATCCTCACAGAAACTTGTTAGGGGAGAAACCAGCCTTTGCAAATCCTCACAGAAACTTGTTAGGGGACAAACCAGCTTTTGCAAATCCTCACAGAAACTTGGTAGGTGACAAACCATCCTTTGCAAATCATCACAGTAACTAAGTAGGCGACAAACCATTCTTTGCAAATCCTCACAGAAACTTGGTAGACGACAAAACATCCTTTGCCAAACTATATAGAAACTTAGTAGCTAACAATCAGCCTTTGCAAATCCTCACAGAAACTTGGTAGCTGACAAACTATCCTTTGTAAATTGCTCACAGAAACTTAATAGGCGACAAACCAGTCTTTGCAAATTCTTACAGAAACTCTGTAAGGGACAAACTAGCCTTTGGAAATCCGCACAGAAACTTGGTAGCTGACAAATCAGACTTTGCAAATCTTCACAGAAACTTGTTAGGGGACAAACTAGCCTTTGCAAATCCTCACAGAAACTTGTTAGGGGAGAAACCAGCCTTTGCAAATCCTCACAGAAACGTGTTAGGGGACAAACCACCTTTTTTAATTACCCACAGAAACTTGGTAGGTGACAGAAAAGCCTTTGCAAATCCTCACAGAAACTTGGTAGGCGACAAACCATTCTTTGGAAATCCTCACAGAAACTTGGTAAGCGACAAACCATCCTTTGCAAATCTTTACAGAAACTTGGTAGCTAACAAACCAGCCTCTGCAAATCCTCACAGAAATTTAGTAGGTGACAAACTATCCTTTGTAAATCCTCACAGAAACTTGGTAGGCGACAAACCATCCTTTGCAAATCCTCACAGAAACTTGGTAGGTGACAAACCATCCTTTGCAAATCCTCACAGAAACTTGGTAGGCGACAAACCATCCTTTGCAAATCCTCACAAAAACTTGGTCGGCAAAAAACCATCTTTTTGCAACAGAGAAACTTGGTAGGTGACAAACAAGCTTTTGCAAATCCTCAAAGAAACTTGGTAGGTAACAAACCATCCTTTGCAAATCCTCACAGAAACTTGGTAGATGACAAACCATTCTTTGCAAATCCTCACAGAAACTTGGTAGGCGACAAACCATCCTTTGTAAATCTTTACAGAAACTTGTAGCTAACAAACCAGCCTTTGCATATCCTCACAGAAACTTAGTAGCTGACAAACTATCCTTTGTAAATCCTCACAGAAACTTGGTAGGCGACAAACCTGTCTTTGCAAATTCTTACAAAAAAATTATAAGGGACAAGCCAGCCTTTGGAAATCCTCACAGAAACTTGGTAGCTGACAAACCAGCCTTTGCAAATCCTCACAGAAACTTATTAGGGGACAAACCAGCCTTTGCAAATCCTCTCATAAACTTGGTAGGGGACAAACCAGCCTTTGCAATTCCTCACAGAAACTTGGTAGGTGACAAACAATCCTTTGCAAATCCTCCCAGAAACTTGGTCAGTGACAAACTATTCTTTGCAAATCCTCAGAGAAACTTGGTAGGCGACAAACCATCCTTTGCGAACCCTCACAGAAACTTGGTCGGCAACAAACCATCCTTTGCAACATAAAAACTTGGTAGGCAACAAATAAGCTTTTGCAAATCCTCACAGAAATCTTTTGCAAATCCTCACAGAAACTTAGTATCTGACAAACCATCCTTTCAAACCCTCTCAGAAAATTGGTAGGCGACAAACCATCCTTTGCAAAACCTCACAGAAACTTGGTAGCTGACAAACCATCCTTTGCAAATCCTCACAGAAACTTGGTTGGTGACAAAATAGCCTTTGCAAATTCTCACAGAAACTTGGTAGGTGTCAAACTGTCTTTTGCAAATTCTCACAGAAACTTGGTATGTGAAAAACCATTCTTTGCAAACCCTCACAAAAACTTGGTAGGTGACAATCCATCCTTTGCAAATCCTCATAGAAATTTGGTAGGCGACAAACCATCCTTTGCAAATCCTCACAGAAATTTGGTCGGCAACAAACCATCCTTTGCAACATAGAAACTTGGTAGGCGACAAACAAGCTTTTGCAAATCCTCACAGAAACTTAGTATGTGACAAACCATCCTTTGTAAATCCTCACAGTAACTTAGTAGGCGACAAACCATTCTTTGTAAATCCTCACAGAAACCTGGTAGGCAACAAACCATTCTTTGCAAATCCTCATAGAAACTTGGTAGGCGACAAACCATCCTTTGCAAATCTTTATAGAAACTTGGTAGCTAACAAACCAGCCTTTGCAAATCCTGAAAAAAACTTGGTAGCTGACAAACTATCCTTTGTAAATCCTCACAGAAACTTAATAGGCGACAAACCAGTCTTTAAAAATTCTTACAGAAACGCTGTAAGGGACAAACCACCCTTTGGAAATCCTTACAGAAACTTGGTAGCTGACAAACCAGCCTTTGCAAATCCTCACAGATACTTGTTAGGGGACAAACCAGCCTTTGCAAATCCTCACAGAAACTTGTTAGAGGAGAAACCAGCCTTTGCTAATCCTCACAGAAACTTGTTAGGGGACAAACCAGCTTTTGTAATTCCTCTCAAAAACTTGGTAGGTGACAGAACAGCCTTTGCAAATCCTCACAGAAATTTGGTAGGCGACAAGCCATCCTTTGCAAATTTTTACAGAAACTTGGTAGCTAACAAACCAGCCTCCACAAATCCTCACAGAAACTTGGTAGGTGGCAAACTATCCTTTGTAAATCCTCACAGAGACTTGGTAGGCGACAAACCATCCTTTACAAAACCTCACAGAAACTTGGTAGGTGAAAAACCATCCTTTGCAAATCCTCACATAAACTTGGTAGACGACAAACCATTCTTTGCAAATCCTCACAAAAACTTGGTCGGCAACAAACCATCTTTTGCAACATAGAAACTATGTAGGGGAGAACCCAGCCTTTGCAAAACCTCACAGAATCTTAGTAGGTAACAAACCATCCTTTGCAAATCCTCACAGAAACTTGGCAGATGATAAACCATTCTTTGCAAATCCTCACAGAAACTTGGTAGGTGACAAACCATCCTTTGTAATTCTAAACAGAAACTTGTAGCTTACAAACCAGCCTTTGCATATCCTCTCAGAAATTTGGTAGCTGACAAACTATCCTTTGTAAATCCTCACAGAAAGTTGGTAGGCGACAAACCAGTCTTTGCAAATTCTTACAGAAACATTATAAGGGACAAGCCAGCCTTTGGAAATCCTCACAGAAACTTGGTAGCTGACAAACCAGCCTTTGCAAATTCTCACAGAAACTTGTTAGGGGACAAACGAGCCTTTGCAAATCCTCACAGAAACTTGTCAGGGGGAAAACCAGCCTTTGCAAATCCTCACAGAAACTTGTTAGGGGACAAACCAGCTTTTGTAATTCCTCACAGAAACTTGGTAGGTGACAGAACAGCCTTTGCAAATCCTCACAGAAACTTGGTAGACGGCAAACCAGCCTTTGTAAACCCTCACAGAAACTTGGTTGGGGACAAACTAGCCTTTGCAAATTCTCACAGAAACATGGTAGGCGACAAACCATTCTTTGCAAATCCTCACAGAAACTTGTTAGGTGACAAACCATCCTTTGCAAATCCTCATAGAAAATTGGTAGGTGACAAACCATCCTTTGCAAATCTTAACAAAAACTTGGTAGGCGACAAACCATCCTTTGCAAATCTTCACAGAAACTTGGTCGGCAACAAACCATCCTTTGCAACATAGAAACTTGGTAGGTGACAAACCATCCTTTGCAAATCATCACAGTAACTAAGTAGGCGACAAACCATTCTTTGCAAATCCTCACAGAAACTTGGTAGACGACAAACCATCCTTTGCAAAACTATATAGAAACTTAGTAGGTAACAATTAGCCTTTGCAAATCCTCACAGAAACTTGGTAGCTGACAAACTATCCTTTGTAAATCCTCACAGAAACTTAATAGGCGACAAACCAGTCTTTGCAAATTCTTACAGAAACTCTGTGAGGGACAAACTAGCCTTTGGAAATCCTCACAGAAACTTGGTAGCTGACAATTCAGACTTTGCAAATCCTCACAGAAACTTGTTTGGGGACAAACTAGCCTTTGCAAATCCTCACAGAAACTTGTTAGGGGAGAAACCAGCCTTTGCAAATCCTCACAGAAACTTGTTAGGGGACAAACCAGCTTTTGCAAATCCTCACAGAAACTTGGTAGGTGACAAACCATCCTTTGCAAATCATCACAGTAACTAAGTAGGCGACAAACCATTCTTTGCAAATCCTCACAGAAACTTGGTAGACGACAAACCATCCTTTGCAAAACTATATAGAAACTTAGTAGGTAACAATTAGCCTTTGCAAATCATCACAGAAACTTGGTAGCTGACAAACTATCCTTTGTAAATCCTCACAGAAACTAAATAGGTGACAAACCAGTCTTTGCAAATTCTTACAGAAACTCTGTAAGGGACAAACTAGCCTTTGGAAATCCTCACAGAAACTTGGTAGCTGACAAATCAGACTTTGCAAATCCTCACAGAAACTTGTTAGGGGACAAACTAGCCTTTGCAAATCCTCACAGAAACTTGTTAAGGGAGAAACCAGCCTTTGCAAATCCTCACAGAAACTTGTTAGGGGACAAACCAGCTTTTGCAAATCCTCACAG
The DNA here is from genome assembly GCF_036898095.1 of Palaemon carinicauda. Classification (NCBI taxonomy): domain Eukaryota; kingdom Metazoa; phylum Arthropoda; class Malacostraca; order Decapoda; family Palaemonidae; genus Palaemon; species Palaemon carinicauda. The sequence continues at coordinate 57,774,900 of NC_090736.1, read as the reverse complement.
AAACTTGGTAGGTGACAAACCATCCTTTTCAAATCATCACAGTAACTAAGTAGGCGACAAACCATTCTTTGCAAATCCTCACAGAAACTTGGTAGACGACAAACCATCCTTTGCCAAACTATATAGAAACTTAGTAGCTAACAATCAGCCTTTGCAAATCCTCACAGAAACTTGGTAGCTGACAAACTATCCTTTGTAAATTGCTCACAGAAACTTAATAGGCGACAAACCAGTCTTTGCAAATTCTTACAGAAACTCTGTAAGGGACAAACTAGCCTTTGGAAATCCTCACAGAAACTTGGTAGCTGACAAATCAGACTTTGCAAATCTTCACAGAAACTTGTTAGGGGACAAACTAGCCTTTGCAAATCCTCACAGAAACTTGTTAGAGGAGAAACCAGCCTTTACAAATCCTCACAGAAACTTGTTAGGGGACAAACCAGCTTTTTTAATTCCCCACAGAAACTTGGTAGGTGACAGAAAAGCCTTTGCAAATCCTCACAGAAACTTGGTAGGCGACAAACCATTCTTTGGAAATCCTCACAGAAACTTGGTAAGCGACAAACCATCCTTTGCAAATCTTTACAGAAACTTGGTAGCTAACAAACCAGCCTCTGCAAATCCTCACAGAAATTTAGTAGGTGACAAACTATCCTTTGTAAATCCTCACAGAAACTTGGTAGGCGACAAACCATCCTTTGCAAATCCTCACAGAAACTTGGTAGGTGACAAACCATCCTTTGCAAATCCTCACAGAAACTTGGTATGCGACAAACCATCCTTTGCAAATCCTCACAAAAACGTGGTCGGCAAAAAACCATCTTTTTGCAACAGAGAAACTTGGTAGGTGACAAACAAGCTTTTGCAAATCCTCAAAGAAACTTGGTAGGTAACAAACCATCCTTTGCAAATCCTCACAGAAACTTGGTAGATGACAAACCATTCTTTGCAAATCCTCACAGAAACTTGGTAGGCGACAAACCATCCTTTGTAAATCTTTACAGAAACTTGTAGCTAACAAACCAGCCTTTGCATATCCTCACAGAAACTTGGTAGCTGACAAACTATCCTTTGTAAATCCTCACAGAAACTTGGTAGGCGACAAACCCGTCTTTGCAAATTCTTACAAAAAAATTATAAGGGACAAGCCAGCCTTTGGAAATCCTCACAGAAACTTGGTAGCTGACAAACCAGCCTTTGCAAATCCTCACAGAAACTTATTAGGGGACAAACCAGCCTTTGCAAATCCTCTCATAAACTTGGTAGGGGACAAACCAGCCTTTGCAATTCCTTACAGAAACTTGGTAGGTGACAAAACAGCCTTTGCAAATCCTCACAGAAACTTGGGAGCTAACAAACCAGTCTTTGCAAATCATCACAGAATCTTGGTGGCTGACAAAGCAGCGTTTCCAGAATCCTCACAGAAACTTGTTATGTAATAAACCAGCATTTGTAAATCCTTTCAGAAACTTGGTAGAGTAGTAACCAGTTTTTGGAAATCCTCACAGAAATTTGTTAGGCGACAAACCAGCCTTTGCAAATCTTCTCAGTAACTTGGTGGAGGACAAACCAGCTTTTGGAAATCCTCACAGAAATTTGGTAGGCGACAAACCATCCTTTGCAAATCCTCACAGAAACCTGGTAGGCAACAAAACAGCCTTTGCAAATCCTCACGTCTCAAGGAAGCAAATTAGAGAATGTGCTTCCGAGAATACTCAAGTAAATATCAATATACAATAAAGATATTGACAAGATTTTCAAACAAAGGCTGTGATAGTATTAGCCACTGCTGTGACATTTGCCAAGTGAAAGAAAAATATATAGAAAAATTTCATGGATAATTTTAGAAATTAATTTGAGAATACATTAATGAAGAAAACTGCCGATGTCGTTGTCTGCTTCGTCCAAAATATTTTCTAGACGGAAACTGCCAAAAGGAAGCATTGTGTTTTTGGTGTATAATTTTTTTTTTTTTTTTTTTTTTTTTTTTTTTTTTTTTTTTTTAGCATAGCATCCAATGTTCCAAGGACAATATCAGTCAGAATACTATCTGAGCATACTGCCATAAACAAAGAAAAAAGATGTGGATAAATGTGATGTATTTCCACTATACAGAACTCCTTAAGTACAGTCTTTGAACAAAAGTGTTTGGACATCTTCAACTTTAGACAATTGGGATGCCATATGGACTGGAGAATAGGCTTTTAAACTCATTGAGATGAAATCCTTGGGCAACCAGGCAAGCACACACTCCCTGATTTTCTACTATCCTTTTTGTTCATTTATTATCTGCCATTATCATTATACGTCCTCTCTACGTCAATTTCTTTTTCTTTCTTGTTAGAATATCCTCCACTTTAGTTTGCTCTTATATCCATGTTGTTCTTTTTTCTCTTAGTGTTATTCCCATCATTATTCTTCCCAGAGCTCTTTGATTTGCAAGAAGTTTATGTTCTAAGGATTTAGTAAGGCTCTACGTTTCTGATACTTAAGTTATTGATGATAGGACCATGTGATTAAATATTTATCTTTTTAGAGAAATTGGCGTTTTACGTTTCACAATCTCATTTTGTTTACCAAAAACTCTTCATCCCATGCTTTTCATTCTTTTCATTTCGGTCCCACGTCTTGGAAAAACATTTAGGCTACTGTCAGTCCTACTATGTATATTCATTAATAATCTCTATGTTCGTTCATGACATTTATTTTCTCTGCATTTTTATTGAACATTATATTAGTTTTTATCACATACATTTTGAGTCCTACAATTCTGATTTCTCTATTCAAACCTTCTATCATTTGTTGCAATTCCTTCCATTATTAACTAAATAGAACTATGACATCTGCAAATCTTCAGTTATTAAAGTATTCCCTATTAATAGTTATTCCTATATTTTCCCATTATTAATTCTTAAAAACTTCTAGGCACACTATAAATAATTTAATAGAGGGCGCCTCCCTCTCTAACTCCGTTCTCAATAAGAATTTTTACTATCTTTGTGTAATTTTAGCATTACTGTATTACCCTTATAATGTTCTAACATAAGATTAATCTATTCCTTGCTTTTGAAGGGCTTTCATTACTACCGAATTTTGACAAAATCAAAAGCTTTCTTGTATTCTATAATTGCTATACATGGCGGTTTGTCATACTCTGTTGATTTTTTCCATTAGCTGGTTAATTGCATGGATATGGTAAATTATTAGATACAAGCTTCTAAAGGCGGACAGCTCTCTTGGTTGAATAAAGTCTAGCTGCCTTTTTTATTCGGTCTAATAGGATCTTTGTAAATATTTCATGTATTACTGAGAGTAACCTTACTGGGCGGTAATTTCTCATTTGTTTTGTGTTTCCATTATTGTGAATGAATATAATGATAGTTTTTCCAAGCTATTGGTAAAATATTACTCTTGCAGATATTTTGTGTGAATTTACCTAAATAAAATCTCCTCCATTTATTAATAAATTAATTGTTAGGCCGCTGTCTCCGGTTGGTTTGCCTCATTTCATGCCTTTTATATATATATATATATATATATATATATATATATATATATATATATATATATATATATATATATATATATATATATATGTGTGTGTGTGTGTGTGTATATATATATATATGTATATATATATATATATATATATATATATATATATATATATATATATATATATATATATATATATATATATATACATATATATATATATATATATATATATATATATATATATACATATATATATACATATATATATATATATATATATATATATATATATATATATATATATATATATATATATACATATATATATATATATATATATATATATATATATATATATATATATATATATATATATATATATATATATATATATATATATATATATATATATACATATATATATATATATATATATGTATATATATATATTGAAATATGTCACGAATTAGAAGTATGGCTACCGCGTCCTGGGGGAACTGACGCTCCTCGAGGTCCTTAACCACAGCCTCGTGGTGAGAAATTGCCAATGTGGTCAGCAAACGGAATAACAATAGTTGGAACAGTAAATGCAACAACGCTCTCTACACCAGCAAAACTTAGGCGTACCTTTGAAGAAATTAGCATACAGTTGGGATGTATTGGGAATACCAGAGACTCATTGGTTGGGTGAGGGGGAGATGAGGTCAGAAGGAAACAAAATATTGTATCCAGGTAGAACAGAGAAGGAGTAGCACTAATGTTAGGAAAAAGATCCCAAATAGCTTATTTAGAGCACAATTCTGTGAACTCAAGAATTATTTCGGTCACTATGAGAGGAAAGCACAAGAATTTTAAGGTTATTCAGGTATATACACCAGACAGCTCATATGAAGATGAAGACGTATAAAACTTCTATTCACAGTTAGAGAAGGAAATAGAGAAAACAAAGACAGGCGATGTAGTCATGGTGATGGGCGATTTCAATGGTAAAATCGGAAATGACAGGAGAGGCTACGAGGATGTGATGGGAGAGTTTGACTTAGGTGAAAGAAATGAGAGGGGACAGAGGATGTTGAAATTTTGTCAGGGTAAGCAACTGTGTATAACAAATACTTACTTTTATCATAGAGAACAGCACAGGTACACATGGACACACCCAGATGGAATTCATAAGAACTGCATTGATTATATTCTTATGAATAAGAGATGGAGAACATCAGTGATGGGAACAAAAGTGATGAGGGGAGCAGACTTTGGAACATCACATGAACTACTACTTTCAAACATCCGCATCAAATTTCGGACAGATAGTGGGAGAAATCAAGAACTAGTGAGGTATAATCTGGATAAGCTGAAGAATGAGGAAGTGAAAACTGCCTTAAAAGTGAGAGTAGGAGGATGTTTTGAACCACTAATAGGACTTGAAACAACAGAGGAAAAGTGGTGTCAGGGACGACACATAATCAGAGAGGAAGCAGAGAGTATTTTGGGAAGGAAAAGGAGAGCAAAACAACAGTGGGTCACAGAGGGATTATTAGATGCATGCCAAGAGAGGAGAAAAGCAAAAAAAAAACTAAGAATGAAGACCCATCCCACGAAAACAAAGCAAGTTATAGACAAAGGTGCAGAGCAGTGGACAATAAATGTAAAGGATCAAAAATGAAATGGATAGAAAACCTGTGTAAAACATGTGAGGAATGTTTCAGAAACGGACATTCAAGAGAGCTATTCACTACAGCTATTCACTACAAGGGGTTGGAAAAAAATGGAATTGCTCTAAGAGATGCCGATGGTAACAAGCTATCAGCAGCAGATGTTGTTGAGAAAATCTGGAAAAGGAAGTGGGAGCCGGGTAACTGGAAAAAATTATCCAGAACTGAGAGGAGATCTATAGAACCTGCAGGAAACACCAAATCTCTTGATAGAAGTGAAAAAAGCTTTAAGAGCTATTTCCAGTGGGAAAGCACCAGGAATAGATGGAGTACCAAAGGAATTGCTTGAAGCTGGTGGTGAAATAGTAGAAAGATGGTTGTGTGACTTATGCAAGTATATAGTAGATGGACAAGGGGCTCCAAATGACTGGATTAAAAACATTATAATTCCAACACACAGGAAAGGGGACACTACCTTATGCAGAAATTATAGGCCTATTAGTCTATTACCCCATGCCTATAAAGTTCTAGCAAAAATCATATAAAGTAGAATAACAGGGCAAGAAGATGAAATATTTGATGAGGGGCAAGCAGGATTTAGGGCGGTTAGAGGACCAATTGATCATGTATTCACTTTCTCACAAATCGTAGAAAAATTCTGGGAAAAGGAACAAGATCTGTATTGTCTATTTATTGACTTCAGACAAGCGTTTGACTCCATATGGAGGGAAGGAATGATTAGGATTTTTAAAGATTGGGGATTAGAACCAAAAATACTGGAAACCATCAAGAGATTGTATGAAAAGACATCAGCTATGGTAAGAAAAGGACAATGTTTGACAGAAGAGTTCATAACCAATGGTGGAGTTATACAGGGCTGCCCACTATCACCACACCTCTTCAACTTATACTTGGAATGGATAATGGGAATTGGACTTGGAGATCATGAGGGTGGCATAGATATAGGAGGGACAAAAATATCTAACATGAGATATGCAGATGACAGAGTGCTTGTAGCAGAAACTAAGGAGGAACTTCAGAGTGTGTTAAGAATGGCGGAGAAGCAGTGCAATAGGCATGAATTAGTGATAAACAGAGAGAAAACCAAAAGTATGAAAATTGGACGCCAGAGAGAGGCCTTGGCGATACAGTTATCAGAGGGAGAAGTAGAACAAGTCAATGACTTTAAATATTTAGGAGTATTTTTCACAGCAGATGGAAAGATGGAAAGAGCAATTCAAGACCGAATCTCAAGTGGCCAGAAACCATTTGGGAGGCTAAGAAGAATCTAGAAAGATAGAAATATATCCATTGGGTTGAAAATTGGACTATTAAGAGCAATAGTGATCCCCACTGTTATAAACGGTGGCGAATGCTGGGTACTGAAGAAGAGAGACGAGAAAAAGTTATTAGCCTTTGAAATGAAATGTCTGAGAAGAAAATGTGGTGTAAGATGGTAGGACAGAATTATGTACAAGAGAGTGAGAGAAATGGCTGGTGTTGAGGACACAATTCTGATTAGAGTGAAAGATATTCTGAGGATATAATTCGGGCATGTACAGAGGATGGAACAGGACAGATAGCCAAGGATAGTGCTACATGGAAGAGTGGCCGGAAACACAGATGGCATTGGATAGGGACCCTTGGAGAGAATGGTGACATCAGATGTAGGATCCAACCCGGAGAATTCTGGACGGGATTTAGTGAGTGAGTGAGTGACATATATATATATATATATATATATATATATATATATATATATATATATATATGTGTGTATATATATATATATGTATATATTTACATATATATATATATATATATATATATATATATATATATACATATATATATATATATATATATATATATATATATATATATATATATATATATATATATATATATATTTATATATATATATATATTTATATATATATATATATATATATATATATATATATATATATATATATATAGAGTATGCATATAACACATATATATATATATATATATATATATATATATATATATATATATATATATATATATATATATATATATATATATATATATATATATATATATATATGTTATATGCATACTCTATTTATATATATATATATATATATATATATATATATATATATATATATATATATATATATATATATATATATACATGTGTGACGAGCCGAGAGAAGGTTGTGACTCAAAGACATTATGAAAGCAAATGAGTAACTTTATTACAGACACTCATTTTTATATGCAAAAACTCAATACAACATGAAATTTCTTGTTCAACCGACCGTACCGGTTACCAGTTAACGGTGAGAAAAACAGACATTATTTCTGGTTCAATGCAACAGGAAATTTCCTGTTAAACTGATGTTACTCCTGTTAACAGTTAACGGTGAGAAAAACATTCATGTTATTTCAGGTTCTTTTCATTGCGAGGGGAGAGCGAAGATACATGCATAATATATACTCAAAAGGAAATGTTGTTACTATGTACGATCGTGTGACACATGGTTGGTACATGGTTCCCCCCCTAGAAATGACATATTGTACATGTTAAATAGGGCGCCCTGATCTAGAGAGGCGAACTGTAGGCAGGTCATCTGGCAAGAGATAAGCAGGTTTTAAACGATCAATGGACCCAGTCTTCTTTGCCACGAATGTTTAGTCGGAATGCTTTCGGACTGCGTCGGATCTCAAGGAAAAGGCCCGTGTAAGGGGGCGTTAGTGGTGGCTTGCTAGTGTCATTGCACAAGAAGATGTGCGTTGCAGAGTGCAAGTCTGTTGGTATGTGATGCTTCACAGGGGGCTTATAAGTCTGGCGGCATGGAGTAAAGTTTCCCACGACGTGACGTATGCGCTGGAGATCGTTGGAGGAGGTTATAGAAGGAGAAAATTCGGCAGGGACGACCAACGGGTCGCCACACCATTTCAGCTGCCGAGACGTCGAGGGTGTCTTTAGGAGTGGTCCTTAGTCCCAGGAGGACCCGGGGAAGCTGAGTAAACCAATTGGCATCCTTACAGCGGGACATCAAAGCTGCTTTGAGGGTGCTATGAAAACGTTCAATCATTCCATTGGCAGCGGGGTTTTAGCCAGTTTTCTGATGTAGGGTGATGTCCAGGAGATTCACTAATGATGTCCATAATTGAGAGGTGAAAGTGGGGACCCCTGTCAGAAGTAATATGCTTAGGGATACCAAATTTTGCAATCAATCCTGAGAGTAAGGTAGATGTACATGAGGTGGAAGTTGCAGTTTCCATGGGAATGGCTACAGGCTAACGGGTGGAGCAGTCAGTGACGGTAAACAGGTAACGATGTCCTTTTGATGTGGGTAGGGGCCTACTACGTCGACGTGAATGTGCGAAACGACGCTGAGGTTGAGGAAAGGTGCCCACTCATGAATCTGTTTGTCAATGTACTTGGAAGTTTGGCAAGAAATACAGGCATGGACCCAATCCTTAGCATCCTTAAAAATACCGTGCCAAATGAACGTCGTCTTCAGCAGCAGTGCAGTAGAACGGCACGAGGGATGTGAAAGACCGTAAATGAAATCAAACACCTACCGGCGCATGGGAGCAGGAATCCAAGGTCACGGTCTACCAGTACTGACGTCACAGAGGAAGGTGGTGTTGGAGTCTTTGAGGGGGAAGTCTTCCCAACAGAGGGACGTGCAAGATGTCCTATATGCTTGATAATCTGGATCCTGTCATCGGGCTTCAGCCAAGGCGTTATAATCCAATCCCAGTTGAACGGCAGCCAACGTGTTTCTTGACAGGGCATCGGCAACGGGATTCATTTTCCTAGGGACGTATTGGAGGGTGCAATTGTATTCAGCCACGGCAGAGAGATGTTGGCGTTGACGGGTGGACCAGGCGTCAGACTGTTGAGTGAAGGCGTGCACCAGAGGCATGTGGTCTGTGCGAATGACGAAGGGCGTACCTTCTAAGAAATGGCGAAAGTGCAGACCAGACAGCAAAGTTCATCGCCAGCAATTCGCGATCGAAGGTAGAATAACCAGATCTGCCTTGGACAGTTTTCTGCTGAAGAAGGCCACTGGGCGGGGTGAGCCGTTGACTACCTACTCGAGTACTGCACCAATAGCGCGTCGCTGCAATCGGTGGAGAGAAGGAGAGGGGCATGTGGGATAGGAAAAGTGAGAGTCGCAGCAGCGGTTGATAGGGCCTTCTTTGCATTGCAGAAGGCCGCTTCTTGAAAGGGACCCCACTTCAGGTCCTTTGGCTTGCCCTTGAGGGAGGTGTAGAGGGGAAGAAGAGTGGCAGCAGTGGTTGGCAGAAAACGGTGATAATAGTTGATCATGCCCAAGAATTCCTGTAGAGCTTTGACGGTCGAGGGCGCGGGGAAGTCCTGAATGGCTGCTACCTTGTCAGGGAGGGGATGAACTTCAGGAGTGATGCGGTGCCCTAAGAACGACACTTTGTTGGCATCAAAGGTACACTTATCGAACCGGACTACAAGGCCGTTTTTTTGCAGGCGGTCAAGCACGGTGCGCAGGTGACGAAGGTGTTCCTCTTTTGAGGAGAACACAAATATGTCGTCCACATAATACACACAGAAGGGGAGGTCCCCTAAGATGCCATCCATGAGACGATGAAACATGGCCCCAGCATTACGAAGGCCAAAACAGGAGTAATTGAAGGTGTATGTACCAAACAGAGTGGTGATGGCGGTCTTGGGGATGTCTTCTGTGTTCATAGGCACCTGATAATACCCATTCAAGAGGTCGAGCATAGAGAAAACCTTTGCTTTTTGCAGGTAGGAGGTCACGTTGGCAATATTTGCCTATTCAGGCGCCTGTAATCCCGGCACGGATGGAGGGAGCCGTCTTTCTTCAGAACGATGTGTAAGGGTGACGACCATGGGCTTGGCAGGAGCCATGGGCGTTTGGCGAAGTTCTGAACGGAAAACTTCCGGGTACGACGTGAGGAGGTGGGCATAGGCATCCGTGGGTACGCTAATGTGGAGAGCGAGGTTGAAGGGGGCGGGTTGAAGAGGCGTCGACAAATACGAGTTTACATTGAACAATCGTCGGTGGGCGACATCGACCAGAAGGTGGAAATGAGAGACGATATCCGCACCGAGGATTGACAATGTGACGTCAGCAACGAGAAACTTCCAATTCCAATTAAATCTACCGTTTCTAGACAATAATGTGAGGTTCTCGTAACCGTAGGTGGGTATCGCAGATCCGTTGGCAGCTACCAAGCGGACGTCAGCAGACGTAGACAGACTACGTCGTGTCCTGAAGAGTTCCCTTGGTAAAAGAGAACATCAAGCATCCGTGTCTACCAAAAATTGCACGCCCGTTCCTGCATCCTGTAAAAAGAAAAGATTAGAAACACGGGAGGCCACCACCACGAGCGATGGCCTACTTGCACGTTTTTTGGCCACTGATAATCCTTAGCGCCTTTATTCGCTGTTGCCCCGAATCTGGTTTGTTAGGAGCAAAACTGCAGCGGATGGGAGGCAGTAAGTGGCTGTAGAAGTTGTTGGTTTGGGTGCAAGCGAGTGGTGGGTGGTGGGTGGCTTTGTCGCCGCTTGGGCACGTCACGATGTGGGCGTGTATGTCTTACGGCATTCACGTCAGCTTCGGTGGATGTTAAATAGGCATCTTCTTTGTCAGGAGTGGAGGCGTTGATGGAGGTCTTGAAGTGGCTGTCCATAAGGGCGTCGGCTTTGGTCATCAAGTCCTTTATGGGTAAACTATCGACATCGAGTATGGCAGCGTGTACAGGTTCGGGTAAACGGCGTATCAAAAGGGCACAAAATAGGTTCACCTCACGAGGAGAGCCGTCTTTGGCAGGTTGTAGGCGAGCGATACTGGTCATTTCCCTGAGGGCGAGCGAAGACCTTTGGTCCCCCAACGGTTGTTGAGAAAGCTGAAAAAGCTCTGCTATATGGGCGGCTAGCGATGGCGAGTACTGCTGCAGAAGGTATGTTTTGAGGGTGTCGTATGCTAATGGGGTGTCTCCTTGTTCACAAAGCCAGTAGGTTATTTCCGGGAAGGTGTCCTCGGGTATATTCGCGTGAACATAATCTGCTTTGGTGGTTGAGCGAGTCACGACCTTGATGCGAAACTGGAATTCTGCGCACTGAAGCCAAGCAAACACCTTTCCGCTGGCGAAGGACGAAAGTTTCAATGGGGCAGCCGCAGCGCCAACTTCTGTAGAGTTGGCCGTAGTAACAATGATGGAGGGGCGAGGGGGGTTGGAAGGTGGGAGAAGCGAGTCAACTTCCGGGGTCACCAATGTGACGAGCCGAGAGAAGGTTTTGACTTAAGACAGGATGAAAGCAACTGAGTAGCTTTATTACAGACACTCGCTTTAATATACAAAAACTAAATGCAACAGGAAATTTCTTGTTCAACCGACACCGTACCGGTTAATTGTTAATGGTGAGAAAAACAGACACATTATTTCAGGTACAATGCAACGGGAAATTTCCTGTTCAACTGATACCACACCGGTGAAAAAAACATACATGTTATTTCATGTTCTTTTTAGTGCGAGGGGAGAATGGAGATACAAGCATATTATTTACTCAAAATTAAATGTCGTTACTATGTACGATCGTGTGACACACGGTTGGTACACATGTATATATATCTGCATATGTATTTGGTCTTTTGAAATCCTAATGAATATTTATGGCCGAGTTGAAATCTAGGTTTTTCTCTGGAAAGGAAAATATATCATGATGAGGTACTTGTGTGGCTACAGTTGACTATAAAAATGGCACGAGGCAATTTTGGTCACTTTTTTAGAAACATTTGTACAAAATCTATATTGATAATTGATTACCAAAAACTAAACATGTTTTCAAAAGAGGTAGATGTCATCTGTAAAAATGGTTCGTTTCATAATCATCTGAGAATTAGAAATTCCCGTATTTCATTAATGAATAAAATATCTTAGAGGCGAGGCAATTTTGGATAGTGGGGCAACTAATGTGCTCAGTTGGGCACATTATCACAATTTGTGGTCCCTATCAATATAAATTTACTAGAAAAAAAAAATTAGGCTTAAATAAACTTTTGTGTCCGTAATCCAAGATTGACCAATTTTTCCTCGCCTAGAAAAAAAACTGAGAAATTTGCCTGTCCAATTTTGCCGGACCATTGTCTTTGAAAACTGTCCAATTATGCCTTACTATATGGACACATAAATTAAACTTTGTATTAAAGTACGCGAATATACTTTTATGTATAAATCTACATATATATAATCATAGATATACAAAGTAAGACCGCAGGGGTGCAGTTAGGGGGCCGGGTGTTGGCCCAGGATAACACCCTTAAAAGAGGGTGATAACCTAAGAATTACATTTAAGAAAAGTTTGTCTTTATAGCTTGAGGGTTATGATATTATTTTCAGGACGCCCTCAAAGGTGTCAACACTCAAGGAGTGAAACCTTCAAAAAGATTGGCCAAAACATTGTGAAATCCTGGAGAGAGGGGTCACCCCCCCCCCCAAAAAAAAAAAAATCTAGTTTATACATTGTTCCTAGATTAACTCATATATCCAAATGAAAATTTCAGGGATTAAAAGAAAATACATTTTTCCTGTTCCTGCCAATTTCTATGTTGATAATTGAAATAGAAAAGACACAGCTGTCATGCTGCCTTTTTGATATGGTGTTAAATGCAGCAACATTAGAGTGAACTGAATGGTAGTGAGAGATATCAACGAGGGATAAAACTGATCCCATAAACAATAATCGTCCTAAGTTGTACCTATCTAGTTTATTCTTATTATTGTTACCTCATATTATGAACGAGCCGCCAAAGAGACACTTTTAGCTACAAAAAGTAATCTTACAGAAAAAGCAATCAGGAATTATAAAAACAAGATAAGAAAACGAATGTCATTTGCTCAAATAATAACAAAAGGATGCTATTAAAGATTTAAGAAAAAAAGGTGAACAGAAGTAAAATAAAGGGAAAAACCCAAAGAAATGTATTAATAAGAGAGATAGAAACATGACAAATGGAAATACAAAGTAACCAAATATTTCTCGATATCTACGAAAAAATCCTGCAAACACTGAAGTAAAAAAAATTAAATTGACCAAGGTAATAAATAGTGATAATTCAAACTATTTGTATAGTCCTGATAGTGAATGTAATCAGGATTTATTTATACCTAAAATAAAAGAAATAAAAAAAAATTAAAACCATCATTTTGGAAGAGCGGTTCACCTCCGTATAAAGAAGCAGCAGTTGTAGGAAAATGTATGTGGCAAATTATAGATATTATTTAGCATTGGTTGAGCATCAAAACGGTTTTTAGAGGAAGGAAGAGGCAAAGTGACTCGCCTTGAGCTAGATTGCTTGAAGCCACATACTATCATCATCATCTCCTCCTACGCCTATTACGCAAAGGGCCTCGGTTAGATTTCGCCACTCCTTTCTATCTGGAGCTTTTAATTCAATACTTCTCCATTCATCATCTCCTACTTCCCACTTCATAGTACTCAGCTATGTAGGGCTGGGTCTTTCAAACTCTTCTAGTGCCTTGTGAAGCCCAGTTGAAAGTTTGGTGAACTAATCTTACTTGAGGAGTGCGAAAAGCATGCCCAAACCATCTCCATCTACCCCTCATCCACATATGGCACTCAAGTAATTTCTCTTATGGTTTCATTTCTAATCCTGTCGTACCTTTTAACTCCCAATATTCTTCTGAGGGCTTTGTTCTCAAATCTACAAATTGTTTGATATAGTTTCCTTATTATACCAAGATTCATGTCCATTGAGTAACACCGATGTCACTAAACCAGTGGTTCCCAAACTATCTTTTTGCTTCCAGTAGACCCGTACGCCCCCACTCCTCTCTTTTTTTTTATATGAAATGATTCTTACATTTATTTCTTAGCATTATACAGGAAAACAGATTTCTGTTTGTATTATGTTTTATTAATGAAAGCCACTCAAACAAATAATAGTACATTCCAGTAACTAAAAACGAAACATTTGGTTCAAAGTGAGCGAAAAAAAGTTTGAACATTAGCAAATTGGCAAAACTGAGTTGCTATTTTAAGAATACAGTAGATAATTTGAAAACATGGCATATAATATTTGGAAATACTTATGAGACTATGGCACAATTTCTGGTCAAATTTAGTGAGATGGATGCAGCTGTTCTTTTAACGATTTTATTGTTCTATTTAAACAAGTAATTTCGAGCAGATGATTTCACGCCCCCCTTGTATCATCCTCACGCCCCCCTAGTGGGGCGCGCCCCCCAGTTTGGGAACCACTGCACTAAACTGATATAGTATAGCCTGGTTTTTATATGTAATTTCAGGTGATTGGATTTCCAAATTTTACTCACCTTAGCCATTGTCTGATTTTCTTTTTTCAATCTCTCATTAAACTCAATTCTAAAGATCCTGTATTAGATATCATAGTTCCTACATATTTAAATCATTCCATCTCATAAATCTTTTTTCCCTCCAATGACATTTCATCGTCCATTGCATAATCCATTATCATCATCTCTGATTTCTTCTATTTATCTTCAGCCCAACCTCATGTTATATTTCATGCATTCTGGTAAGCAAGCTTTGCAAGTCCTGTGGTTTTCTGCTAATAAGGACAGCGTCATTAGTATACTCTAGGTCAATTAATATTCTGTTAATAATCTAGTCCAATCCTTCTCCACAATCTCCTATTGTTCTATGCATTACAAAATCCAGGAGGATAAACAGCATAGGTGACAACACATTACCTTGGAGTACTCTACTGTTCACTGGAAATTGATTTGATAGGACTCCACTAATATTAACTTTACATTTGCTATGATCATGAACAGATAAGGAAAATTACATATTTGAGAGGAACTCCATAATAACTTAGGACTCTCCACAAAATTTGCCGGTGCACACTATTAAAAGCTTTTTCATAGCCCACAAATGCCATCAAAAGTGGATTTCTATATTCTACACGTTGCTGTATCCCATAACTTGAAACAAAAATTAGGTCAGTACAACTCCTACCTTTTCTAATTTCTGCTTTTTCATCTCCTAGCTTTTCACCAACCTGCCTCTCTAGTCTCTTTAGAATGAGCATACTTTACATTTTCATCAAAACTGACGTAAGTGTGATGCCTCTGTAATTATTGCAATCAGTGAGATCTGCCTCTTTTGCCTTTTTACCAACACTCCTACCTCCCATTCATCAGGATTTACCTCTTCACGCCACATTCTACAAAATAATCTTGTAAGTAGTGTAGGAGTCGCTTTATTTTCGGCCAATATCATCTCGGCAATTATTCCATCGTATCCTGGGGCTTTACATCTCTGGAGATTTTTAATGATGGCTTCGACTTCAAAGATACTGAATTTATTCATGGGTACCTCAAGGTCATCATCAGCTTCAGATATATAAGTCAAATTATTCCATTCAAACCTCCTATTCATGACTTCACTGGTGTGTTCTATCCAACGTTGCCTTTCTTCATCTCTTTTTAATGGATATATTCTTTTTCTTCTTTGCTACTGTAGAGATTTCATTTAAAAATTCTTTGAGCAATTCTTACACCATAGCCACTCCCTGAATTCATAGCTTTGTCAGCCTCATCTGCTTTCCTATCTAAATATTCTCTCCAGTCATTCCTGGCTTTTCTTTTGACCTCAATATTAATACTGGAATGCATAGCATACTCTACCTTGTAATTTTCATTACTTCCTCGAAACCTTTCAACAATCAATTTCTGTCTTTTCTCCTTGTAACTTCGTGTCTCAAGACTTCACTACCAACTGATTGATATATGTCATTAATATCATACTATTCTTCATTAATTGTCTGCTCTTCTTCTCTTAAAGTCCCTAAGACTGCAAATGGATTCCTACATTCAATTGCAAAGGTTTCTCTGTGCTCATCTTCTAGAAGCTTAGTCGTATCAAACCCAGGTATTCTATCCACATTTCTGTTGGGAGCTTTCAGTCTTAATTTCAGCGTGGCAATGAGGAGCTGGTGATCACTACCAATAACTACACCTCTATAGTTTCCTACAGTTCTGAGTCCTTTTCTTGTTATCAATGGCTATGTGATCTATTGGATTTTTGTAATCGCCACATGGTGAAGTCCATGTATATTTGTGGATTTCCTTGTGCTGGAAGAGTACCTCCAATAAGAAGATTGTTTGTTGAACAAAACATAAAATATGATCCCATTTTCATAAAATGTGATCCCATTTTCACTTGCTGCTTCACCAAGACCCTCAACACCCACCACATTCTCTGTATCTTGATTATTCTTTCCAACTTTAGCAATGAAGTCACCACTCACAATTTTTATCTCTCTCTCTCTCTCTCTCTCTCTCTCTCTCTCTCTCTCTCTCTCTCTCTCTCTCTCTCTCTCTCTATCGGATCACATCTATTACACTCTGGAGTTCTTAGTATTTATCTTCCCTTTCTTCATGGGAATTATTTGTTGGTGAATAGCAAACTATAATACGTATATTACATTGCTTTGATTTAAATTTTGCAAGTAACAATCTGCTAATTACAGCTCTCCATTCCAATAATGACTTTTCTGCTCTTGGTGTCTTTATCATTCCTACCCCTTCTGTTTCAACTCCATTTATTCCTCCTGAGCATATATATGTATTGTCTTGGTCTAAGAGTTCTTTACCAATCCCCTTACAACGTGTATCACTTAGGGCCAATATATGCAAACTATATTTTATAAATTCATTCTCTGCTTGCTGTAACTTCAGAATCTGATTCATGGTTCTAACATTCGTTAGTATTTATAAACCTGGAGATTCTTAGCAACCTGCTTCACCCGGGGCTGGGGGCCATTTCATTTTCGCTTTCCATAGACTGACTAAATCCATGGAGGATGCATTGGCTAAATTCATCAAAAGATAGCCAGTTCCTTGTGATGCACAGTGCCTATCTAAGGCAAGTGACCCCTTCCGGTCCATACTGATTCTAGTAAGATCAACCTCCAGACATCTGGAGAAGAGGAGTATCCATGGCACCAGACAGATACGAACCTTTTTCATATTACAAATGTAATTAAAGATCCTTCATTTAAGGAACCCCTCCCCCCCTCAAAGAAAATGGTTAGTGCCATCTTTAAAAGAACTGAAGCAGTTATTTTAGCATTCAGTTGATGTAAATAGACAAGTCTTATATTCAAGCCTTTAATTTGATATGTGTATGGTTATAGTATATATTGAATTGTTAACAGTAAGGCATTTGTTGACCGAATGCCCCAATTATAACAACTTAAGGAATAGATATTTGTTTTAGGTTCATCCTTGCCAAGATTCTTGGAAATGATGTGTCCTATGCAAGTGGCAATTTTAGATTTATTTCAGAAGCAGGTCATCTGAAAACTATTTAACTTTTATGACATTCAACTTTTATGATTTTAATTGAATACTCTTTTATTTCTTATTTTATTTTATTTTTTATTTTTGTATACATAAATTATACGTTAGCTGCGTCAATGACCTTAGATGTCAGGATGCCTGAAAACTTTAAATCGATCAATTACATTTATTTCAAGTTTTGCACGTGTACATAATTTTTTCATTAGTAATAGGTTTGATTATTATTTAATTTGAAAAAAAAATAATAATATTTTTCTTTTTTTTATTCTTTTTTAAATCAATATTTGTTTCTATGGAATTGAATGGTTAAAAATATTTTTAAAAAATTATCATTTACCTATGTTCTTTAAATTTTCAAGAAAACTTATAAATATATATAAGAATATGAAAGACGAGAAAATCTACAAAATATATTACTTAATAACTTAACATTACGAATCAGTTGTTTTCTAATTATGTGTCCAAGATTGCCTTACCATTTTTCAAGGTGAGGCAAAATTGGACACTAGATATTCCTGATTTTGTTTTTTTTTTCAATTCTAAACCTTCTTTTAGTATCATCTATTATCTTTTTTTTTTTTTTTAAATAATAATTCATAGTGTTATTTCTGAGAAGCCCTAAAATGAAGGAGAAGCAATTATTGGACAACCATATTGAAGTTTTCTTTTAGTGGTATTTAATAGTTTTTCAAAACCAAACATTCTAATATCTATAAAGTAGTAGGTTGGACAATTTCTACCAGCATCATAGTTTTCGAAAATTATGAATTGTTTTAGAGATATTGCATCTGTCCATTTTTTGCCTTACTCGTCCAAAGTTGCCTCTATCCAAAATTGCCTTACCCTACTATCTTTAGTATAATTGTCTTTCTATGTATGTGGGTTTGTGTATTTTCTCTGCAATTATGTAAAATGGAAAATATAACCAACCTATTCCACCAGACATTAATTCTTCCATTCGTTTGAGTGAGCAGTTTAGTGTACTATTCATCGTTGGGTTGAAGGGTTGAGATTGAATACGATCGTTGCCAGATTTTAAGTGATGGAAATCCCGGTATTCAAAAGTAAATTGCTCTATGTTGTTCAGTTCAGTAACAAAAGTCTATTTTACCCTTACCAAGAAGGAATTAGCCACTATTGCAGTAGGTAACCCCCTTAGTGAAGAAAATTTTTAATTATCTTAGTATTGTCAGGTGTATGGGGACAGAGGAGAATATGTAAAGAATAGGCCAGACTATTCAGTGTATGTGTAGGCAAAGGTAAAAAAGAAGTAGCCAGTGGAGGATCCAATGGAATACGGTCTGGCAAGTCATGCTCAGTTCTCTCCAACCATGGGATATAGGGAGAACGAGTAGTCATACCCTGGTGAGAGGGATGTGCGTTTGCATATATGTGCATATCTATCTAATTATTCGGCTGTCATATTTCACAAGTCACGTACACTAGTCCTTAAAAAAGATAGTTTCAAAGTATGATGGGAAATGAGAAAATTATTTGCGAAACAAGAAACTTTTTAACAAAGGCACTGAATCCAAATTTTTTTTTGTTTTTAAACTTCTCCCAAAGTTGGAAATCCAGTTGTCATAAAAAACCCCAGAAAATAAAAAAGCAGGAGAGAAAAAAGAAAATGAGAACCGCTGCAGTTAAAAACAAACCATTTGTTTAACGGTGTGGAAATTACCAAGAACGTCCTGTTGTTTCCCTGGCAAAGAGTGTACCGGCGCTCTCTCTCTCTCTCTCTCTCTCTCTCTCTCTCTCTCTCTCTCTCTCTCTCTCTCTCTCTCTCTCTCTCTCCTTAATGCAATACCGCTTGGGTAAAAAAAGGAAAATGTTTTGCAAAAACTGATTTTTATTCTTGCACAATTCTGCAACTTTATGGCTTTTCGTCTCTTCAATTGGTGTCATTTTTCAGTTTTTGGATAAAGGAAAGTATTTGTTAGTGGTATATATATATATATATATATATATATATATATATATATATATATATATATATATATATATATATGTATATATATATATGTATATATATATATATATATATATATATATATATATATATATATATATATATATATATATATATATATGTGTGTGTGTGTGTATGTGTGTGTGTGTGTGTGTATGTATAAAAGAATAACATATCTGGGATTCTTTGTCTGATCACTCATAGCCAACCAACCTAGTATGGGTGACCTTGACTAGTATAGTCTTACTGACTATAGCAATACACGAACCCTTTACCCACTCATAAAGGGGTATATGTATGTATATATATATATATATATATATATATATATATATATATATATATATATATATATATATATATATATATATATATATATATATATATATATATATATATATATATTGTGTATGGATATTATATATTTCATAATAAATATGTTTTGGGGCTTATCAAACCGGAGGGATATAAAAAATCAATAATAACTAGTAAACTTCTTACTAGTTTTGCTAATGAACTCCTTTTCGAAATCCTTCCTCTGTCCCATTCACCCAGAGTTGTTTCAATTTTCTTCTTAAAGGAGGAAAAACGAAGTCGTTGTCTTGGAGTTTATCGTTTGCCTTTCAGCCATCCTGTGTTGTGTATTTTTTAATTCATTGTTTTTTCTCTTTTTAATTATATATTTCAAATGAATAGTATTGCCTTTGGAGAGAAAGTTCTTTAAGAATATAGAATGCAAGTCTTTGCATCATTAATAGTTTATGAATTAACTCGAGAACAATATCCAATTACGTTTATTGTGCCATTGACTTCCTCCCATTAAATTCAACTCTTCCTTAATAGCAAACGTCTGTCTCAGTAAAGTTGCAAAATTATTCGTTGCTACTTTTTATATTTGGATGGTTGTCTTTGTTGGCAGTAAAGATCTTAATACAGATGTATCAGTGAAACGAATCAGGGAATTTCTGCTTTGTTTTCCGTCTATGTTTTGCTGTTTTTAATGAAGACTGATACTAATTTCATAATTATGAAAAGTAAATAAGCATCGTAAATCAAAGTTTAAGTTTCTTATCCTGAAATGATGTTAGAGATAACGTGATGATACATTTAATAGGCAGTCCCAGTACATAAGCATATCTATTTTCAAATGAATCCTGATTGAAATTGATACCCATCTATTCATTATCTTCAAAAAATGAATATTCATCTTATCAAGAGAAAATCGCAAAATGAACAGTAATCCTTAAAAGGAGGTATGAGGAGGGGCATTTTCATTAGAATTTGCAGTAATATAATTATCAAAATTATTGAAATATTAAATATTATCACCAAAATGATTGAAATTATCATTATTTTGAGTATAATTATTGAAATTTTTAATTTTTGGGAAAACATAAACTGACAACTAGAAGTTTAAGATTTTCCATTTTTCATGGCGATACCAAAAAGTGATAACCGTGGAGTGTACAGTCTAAATATACATAAAAAACCAAGTGATTAGTCTAAGGGTTGTGGTGGCCTGGTAGTAGCGAACTTGCCTGGTGATTGCCAGACTGGGGTTCGAGTCCCAATCAAACTGATCAGTTCCTCTTGTTGCTACAACCTCACATTCCCTGTGAAGTAAGAATACGGGATTTGGGGCTGCCTATTGTTCTATCTGGTGAATCATCAGCAGCCATTGCCTGGCCTTCTTTGGTCCCAGCTTGGCTGAAGAGGGGCTTAGGCGCTGATCATAAGTATCATGGTCAGTTCCTAGGGCATTGTCCTGCTCGATAGAGCAATGTCACAGTCCTTTGCGTCTGGCATTCATAAGTAGATAGTATGTTAGATGAGTTCATATTTATTAGATTGGACAAAGTCAAAATAGATTAGATCTTCTTCTTTAGTTATAAACGAGAGTATTGTAATAGAAAAGCTTAAATAATTTCCAGAAATCGGAACATTACTAAATCTCAAATAAGTTGAGCCAAATCTATAGAGTTTAACTGAAAAAAGATATAACACCTTTCATTATTAATCATGTATTCCTCTTTTTTTCTAGTCTTTATAGTTTACATATGAAACATCTAATTTAAAGTTGTTACTGTTCTTAAAACATTTTTTTTTTTATTGTTTATTACTTTTATTGTAGTTTATTCATTTCCTTGTTTCTTTTCCTCACTGGGCTATTTTTCTCTGTTGGAGCCCTTGGGCTTATAGCATCCTGCTTTTCCAACTAGGCTTATAGGTTAGCTAATAATAATAATAATAATAATAATAATAATAATAATAATAATAATAATAATAATAATAATAATAATAATAATAATAACTGTCAGTGGAATTCCAGTAAATAGTACAAAATATTAAAATCGTTTAACTTTGAACTTAGTACTGTAGAGTCATTCTCCTGATTCTTTAGACATTACAAATTCAACACATTGAAGAGTCAACCAATTTGACCATTTTAAACCCTAGAAGAGAAGTTATTTGCTGAGATGCCTTGCCTTTAATCTTAACATTATCATTACCACATAAGTCTGCCCCACTTTCTGAATATGTTTTTGACTGAACGCTGATACACATGTGCAGATCGTCCATCTTTGTATATGACAGGATTAGCCCATCGATGCATAAAGGATATTTATTCGTAATGATTGTGTTGCAATATTGCAGCAGGTGGATTATGTGATAGCTTGGTCTTTATGTACCTCTGGTGAAATTAAATATTTTTACATCTGCCAATTCAATTTAACTAGATTTTACCCTGGGAATTGATGGAGAACAGTAAATATGACCAATTGTTTCCTATGATAAACATTCATTAAAATTAGGAGAAAAATTGTATGTAAACACTCCGAATTTTGAGTTTTATTTTAAATTCGAAACTAGACGAAAGGGACTAAATTTGGCGACTTATAAAATCTGATGTTAGGTAAACAGTTGATGCTTACAAAATTTCAAAATTGTATTATTTGTAATTTGAATAAATCCGATGATAGGTGAAAGATCTTGTGTTGAAGATTTTCGAAATTGGATATTTTTAGAAGAATTCACAAGTTGATTAGAAACTGGATTGTAAAAGACTTCCGAAATTCCATGGCTTCCAAAAGTCTGTCTTTTTGTTATTTTGGTGTTGGCCATTGACAAAAGAGACCGGCGTGGCTCCGGTCGAATCTTTCTGCGGAAGAGATTAAAACTTGGAAGAGAAGCAGCAGCCTTCGAGGGAACAAAGGAAAAGTTTTCTTCCTCTGTTTTCGTTCGTTTCTGGAAACAGAAATCCAGATATCTGAGATTTTAGAGGAAAACAAATAGCCCTGTTTTCCTTTGCTAAATGAGTTAAGAGAGAGAGAGAGAGAGAGAGAGAGAGAGAGAGAGAGAGAGAGAGAGAGAGAGAGAGAGAGAGAGAGAAAAAAAATAATTTACACCTCATTGGAGAATCTTCAGATAAGGAGATACTTTCATGGTAAATGTTTATCTGCTCACGAGAAAAGTTTTTTCGAATTATGTACACAAAGAGCTGGAAAGGAAAATGTAAAAAAGGAGCGACTGTAAACGATAACACCGTCACTTTTCCAAGTGTGGGATTGATGTTTGGTCTTCTGATGTGTAAAGTGAAGTTTGATGCAATACACACACACACACACACACACACACACACACACACACACACACATATATATATATATATATATATATATATATATATATATATATATATATATATATATATATATTTATATATATATGAATATATATATATATATATATATATATATATATATATATATATATATATATATATATATATATATATATATATATATATGAATGTAAATATATATATATATATATATATATATATATATATATATATATATATATATATACATTCATATATATATATATATATATATATATATATATATATATATATATATATATATATATATATATATATATATATATATATATATGTTTTTCAAAAAAGCCCATAAAAGAAACACAGGAAATGTAAATAAATCACTATATTTCGGCCAATAAACATTGACCCTCTTTAGGATGTAAAGTTAGAATGAGGAATACAGTGGAGAGTGACGGTTTATATAGGAAAGCAAAAGGGTGTGTTCAATTGTTCTACAGTTGTTTTAATTGCTGGAAGGGTTATCCAAATTTAATTACATCCTGGTGCGTCTTCTTTTTGTTGAGCCTCTCGGAGGATGTCTTGACCTCTGATGCATATCTGGTGGTCGGTCTCCGTGGATTATCTTCATAATGATGGGGTTGAGAAGAGTATTGTCCACTGAGTCAACTATCCATTGGCCCCCAGATAGGTTCATTGTGTTTTATTGATTTATGATGGTTGATTCCAGGGTTTTCCTTCTGTACGGACAGGTACTCTTAAAAAGCAAAGACGACTCCAGTTAATCTGGTGCCCTAAATCTCTAAGGTGAACGAAAATCCCACAGTTTTCACAGCCATACCTAACAGATCTTTAGTGTTCGGTTAATCTTTGGGATAGCGAACGTAGACTTTTTCAAAATCCCCACATGGTACTTTATAAACGCCGGATTCTATATCTCTTTTATTTTGATAAACACTAATAAGGGCGCTTCCTATGGTCTTGGGATAGGAAAAAACAAAGGGGTTTTCAGTTTTTATATCATTTGTTATATTTTCAATACCTTCTATATATGGAGCTTTTAGCACTAGTTGGAGAATTGGTAATGTTACTCCTCTATGTAAATGTGTTTGTGGTAGCTCAAATCCCACTGATTACCGCCCAATTTCCATAACTCCGATATTATCTAAAGTTTTTGAACGTCTTCTGGCGAAACGTCTTAATGGGTTTGCTGAAGGTAATCATCTACTCCCTAGTTTGCAATTTGGTTTTCGCAAAGGCCTTGGAGCATGTGATGCCCTTCTCACAATCTGCAATGCTGTACAGAAATCCCTTGATTGTGGTCGGGAAGTTCGTATGATTGGCCTTGATTTTAGTACTGCCTTTGACCGTGTTAATCATGAGGCCCTTGTTTTCAAACTGAAACAGTTGGAAGTGGGTGGGTCGTTTCTTAGCATTATTATTGATTTTTTAAGTAATAGATCTCAAAGAGTTGTTGTTGATGGGCACCATAGTGATTATAGGAATGTGATATCCGGTGTTCAACAGGGTAGTGTTCTTGGCCCATTACTTTTCATACTATATACACATGACATGTGGTTTGGTCTAGAAAACAAGCTTGTTGCATATGCAGATGATGCTACTCTCTTTGCATCAATTCCATCCCCTGAATGTAGATCTAGGGTTGGTGAATCCCTTAATAGAGATTTAGCTAGAATTAGTGCATGGTGCAAATTATGGGGTATGAAGTTGAATCCTAACAAAACTCAAAGTATGATTGTAAGTAGGTCAAGGATGGTGGCTTCTCGACATCCGGATCTCAGTATTGATAATGTTTCTATTAATATGTATGACTCTTTAAAGATTTTAGGTGTGATTCTCGACAGTAAATTTACTTTTGAGAAACATATAAGGTCTGTGTCTTCTTCAATTGCACAAAAAATAGGCTTATTTAGAAAGTCTTTCATGATTTTCGGTGATCAATCTATTCTGAAGAAGTGTTTTAATTCTTTCATTCTACCTTGTTTTGAGTATTGTTCTCCTATCTGGTGTTCAGCTGCTGATTTTCATCTTAATTTGTTGGACAGAAACTTACGGTCTATTGAATTTCTTATTCCTGTTCTAAATATTAATCTCTGGCACCGTCGTTCAATTAGTTCATTATGCATGTTGCATAAGATTTTTCATAACTCTGACCATCCTTTACACTCAGATCTCCCTGGACAATTCTATCCTGTTCATAATACTAGGCAGGCAGTTAATTCTAATAGCTAGGCCTTCTCCATCACGAGGCTCAATACTACGCAGTACTCTAAAAGTTTTATTCCAGCTGTTACCAAGTTGTGGAATGATCTTCCTAATCGGGTGGTTGAATCAGTAGAACTTCAAATGTTCAAAGTTGGAGAAAATGCTGTTTTGTTGACCAGGCGGACATGAGTCTTTTTATAGTTTATTTATGACATATTTGTTTTTGATGTTGTTAATAGTTTATATATGACATGTCTGTTTTGACGTTGTTACTTTTTTTAGAATGATTTATTGTTAATTTGTTCTCTTCATTTATTTATTTCCTTATTTCCTTTCCTTAGTGGGCTATTTTTCCCTGTTGGA
>NC_090736.1:57724192-57736692 GCF_036898095.1 Palaemon carinicauda | reverse complement strand
GAAATTTTGGAAAGAAGGGAAGACAGTAAGGAAGGCTGGCTCAAGAATTGAAGAGACAGTAAAAGAGTTAAATGGAAGGTTGTTAAAAGGAGAGGAGGCAAGGAAAAGATGGGCGGAATATTTTGAAAGTTTACTGAATTTTGAGGATAATAGGGAGAAAGATATAATTGCTGTTGCAGGTGTTGAGGTGCCAGTGATGGGAGATGAGAATGAGAGGGAGATTACAATAGATGAAGTGAGGAGAGCACTAGATGAAACGAGAGTAGGAAAAGCATCTGGTATGGATGGTGTAAGAGCCGAGATGTTGAAGGAAGGGGGTGTGACTGTACTCTAATGGTTAGTGAGATTGTTTAATATGTGTTTTGTGTTGTCAATGGTACCAGTAGATTGGGTTTGTTCATGTATTTACTACTATATAAGGGTAAGAGAGTTGTGCATGAGTGTTGTAATTCAAGAGGTATTAGTTTGTTAAGCTTAGTTAGAAAAGTGTATGGTAGAGTAATGATTAATAGAATCAAGGATAAAACAGAGAATGCAATCTTAGAAGTACAGGGTGGTTTTAGAAGAGGTAGGGGTTGTATGAATCAGATTTTTACAGTAAGGCAGATATGCGAGAAATATTTAGCAATAGGTAAGGAGGTGTATGTTCTGTTTATGGATCTGGAGAAAGCGTATGATAGAGTGGATAGGGAAGCAATGTGGAATGTGATGAGGTTATATGGAGTTGGTGGAAGGTTGTTGCAAGCAGTGAAAAGTTTCTACAAAGGTAGTAAAGCATGTGTTAGGATAGGAAATGCAGTGAGTGATTGGTTTCCGGTGAGAGTGGGGCTGAGACAGGGATGTGTGATGTTGCCGTGGTTGTTTAACTTGTATGTTGTTGGAGTGGTGAGAGAGGTGAATACTCGAGTGCTTGGACGAGGATTAAAACTGGTAGACGATAATGACCATGAATGGGAGATAAATTATTTGTTGTTTGCGGATGATACTGTACTGGTTGCAGACACAGAAGAGAAGCTTGGGCGATCAGTGACAGAATTTGGAAGAGTGTGTGAGAGAGGGAAGTTGAGAGTTAATGTGGGTAAGAGTAAGGTTATGAGATGTACGAGAAGGGAAGGTGGTGCAAGGTTGAATGTCATGTTGAATGGAGAGTTACTTGAGGAGGTGGATCAGTTTAAGTACTTGGGGTCTATTGTTGCAGCAAATGGTGGAGTGGAGGCAGATGTACATCAGAGAGTGAATGAAGGTTGCAAAATGTTGGGGGCAGTTAGGAAGTAGAAAAAAATAGAGGGTTGGGCATGAATGTTAAGAGAGTTCTATATGATAAAGTGATTGTACCTTGATGGTGGAGGCCTTGTACCTGGTAGGGCATTCACTGTCTCCATTCAAGCACAACCTGAGGTTAGTGGGCTTAATGTACACACTAGTATCAAATCCGGTGGTGGTAGGAGATATGAGAACATCTAGGAAAGGCAGCCGTCCATTTTTGCTATGTTCGACAATAAACCTCAGGCAGCTGCATTCCTCAAATGTCCTGCGGAGTGTGTCGATGTCCTGGGTGGAAGGGGCTATGACAAAAGTGTCATCTATGTATCTCACGTAATTTTCCGGACGATGTATTCGTGAGAAAACCCTGTCTTCAACAACTCCCGTATAAAAGTTTGCAAAGAGCAAACCAAGGGGAGAGCCCATCGCTACACCATCCTTCTGTATATACTTGTGGCCCTGTTTGGTAAAAGGTTCCTTCTTAGTACATACTTCAAGCAGATCTCAGAGGGCCTCCTCGGGGATGTGCTTGAATGGAGACTGTGAATGCCCTATCAGGTACAAGACCTCCACCATCAAGGCCTACGTCTGCAGAGCCCTCTACCACTGCTCCTCTTGGGCTGCCACACACCAAGAACTCGACCGAGTCGCCCAGGTCCTGGTAAACAATGGCTACTCTAATAGACAAGTTAGCTGTGAAATCAAACTAGCCATGGACACCTGGTACCAAGGTGAACAACCGACCGTGAACACCACAACTACCATCAACCTTTACTATAAAGGGTTCATGCATTGGGATTATCAAAAGGATGAAAAGTCCATGCGAGACATAATAAAGAGTCATGTCTCCCCTGTGGATAAAAACACGGAGATGAAGTTGACTATTCATTATCAAAATAACAAAACGAGGTCTCTCATCATAAGGAACAACTCAGCCCCGCCGACTCAGGATATTCTCAAACAGACCAACGCGGTCTATTCCTGCTTATGCCCTGTTCCAGGATGCTCTGGACGTTACATAGGAATGACCACCATGCGTCTGTCAAAGAGACTGTCTTATCATGTCCAACAAAGTGCAATAAAACCTCATGCCCTCCACGTCCACAATAACGACATCAAACGTGAGGAAATAATCAAGAACATCGAGATCATAGGCCGTGCTCCAGATAGCAGGAGACTTTGCATAATTGAAGCTCTTCTTATTCAGAGAAAAGCCAACTCTCAACACTACCCAGCAAATGTTCCTCCTTCCCTCCTGTCGACGGAACAACACAAGAAAAAATAACCCAACCAACCATGACACCTCCAACCAGGACAACCCAGCAGATCAAGACATAAACAACCTAAACAGCATTGATCAGCGATAGGATAGCCTGACTAGCCTACATACCCTCACAGTGAGCGCTCCCACCAATCAGAGCCCAGCTCCCAGAGGACAAGATGGTGACTCAATACCCACCCAGGAGTGAGTGGGAAGGCAGTCTGACTGTACTACAGCCTCTCTCGGTGAGCGGCTTAGCCAATGAGGATCAGCCATTCTATTTGTTCCGCCCACGACGCTCGAGGTAGCCAATGAAAAATTCGCTGCCTCTCTGCGTAAACCAGCATTGCCGTATATAAGGACGCAGCTCTCATCGTTTCCAGCACTTCAGCCTGAGGAAGGGAGACAACACTCACGAAAAGCGTAGCTTGTTCTCTGTATACTTTTACCTGAATTGTGAATCTTACCTAATTTGTGAATTTTATATTAAAACCTTGACTTGCCAATTATTCCTGAATTTGACTACCCAACATGAAGGATGAAATTTGCTTAGTTACTGGATGTATGTAGTAGTCCTGAAAAGAAGATAATTAGAGCCATCGAGAAGACGGAGAATAAGATCAATGCAACTGAGGCAGCCATTACTTTCAACAAAACTTGCCTGAAAGAGGGTCTACTACCGAAATTTTAATAATTATAATAATTATAATTATAACTAAAATCATAATCATAATCATAATTATAATTATAATTATAATTATAATTATAATTATAATTATAATTATAATCATAATTATGATTATAATTACAATTATAATTATTATTATTATAATTATTATTATTATTGTTTTTATTATTATCATTATCATTATTATTATCATTAATATCAGATAAGCTACAACCCTAGTTGGAAAATCAGGTTGCAATAAGCTCAAGGAGTTCAACAGGGAGAAATAGGCCAGTGAGGAAAAGAAATAAGGAAATAAATGAACTACAATAGAAGAAATAAACAATCAAAACAAAAGATATTAGGAACAGTAATAACATTTAATAAGATGTTTCATATATAAACTATGACTATTCCAAAAAAGAAAAAAAAAAAAAAAAAAGAGGAAATACATGATTAATATTGAAATATATCTTTTTCAGTTAAACTATATCGATATGCCTCAACATATGGGAGATTTAGTAATGTTCAGATTTATGGAAATCATTTAAGCTTTTCTTTTAAAATGCTCTCGTTTATAACTAAAGAAGATCTAATCTATTTTGACTATGTTGAAGCCATTAAATATTAACTTATCACTTATATTATATACCTATGAGTACCAGATGCAAGGAACAGTGATATTGCCCTGTCAAGCAGGACAATGCCTAGAGACTGACCATATTACATAGGATCAGTGCCTTCACCCAAGCTAGGACCAAGGAGGGACAGGCAATGGCTGCTGATGACTCAAGAGAGACCTATAGGCTGCCCCTAACCCCCATCCTTAGCTCACAAGGATGGTGAGGTTGCAGCGACCAAAGGAACTAACTAGTGTGAGCGGGACTCGAACCACAGTCTGGCAATCTCCAAGCAAGGACGCTACCACTGAGCCACCACAATCCTTACACTAATCATTTGGATTTTGTTGTGTTTATTTAGACTGTACACTCCACCGTTGTCACTATTTGGTATCGTCAAGAAAAATAGAAAATCTTATACTTTCAGTTGTCAGTTTGTTTTCCCGAAAATTTCAAATTTTAATAATAATAATAATAATAATAATAATAATAATAATAATAATAATTCTAATAATAATATATTTATGAATTCTAATATTTTTAATAACAATAATACTGCAAATTCTAATGAAAAAGGCACCTTCCTCATGATTTCTTTTAAGGAGTACTTTTCTCTTGATAAGATGTATATTTATTATTTGAAGATAGTAAATGGTTGGGTATCAATTTCAATCAGGATTTATATAAACATAGGCGATGTTTACGTACTGTTGCCTATTAAATGTATCATCACGTTATCTCTAACATCATTTCAGAATAAGTAATTTAAACTTTGATTTATGATGATTATTTATTTTTTATAATTATGAAATTAGTACCAGTCTTCATTACAAACAGCAAAACATAGACAGAAAACAAAGCAGAAATCCCCTGATTCGTTTCTCGGATATATCTATATTAAGACCCTTACTGCCTACAAAGACAACCATCCAATTATAAAAAGAAGCAACGAATAATTTTGCAACTTTACTGAGACAGACGTTTGCTATTAAGGAAGAATTGAATTTAATGAGAGGAAGTCAATGGCACAATAAACGTAATTGGATATTGTTCTTGAGTTAATTCATAAACTATTAATGATGCAACGACTTGCATTCTAATATTCTTAAAGACATTTCTCTCCAAAGGAAATATTCTTTATTTGAAATATATAATTGCAAAGAGAAAAAAAGATGAATAAAAGAATAGAAAACACAGAATGGTTGAAAGGCAAACGATAAACTCCAGGATATGACTTCATTTTTCTCCAATATGAAAAAAGTCGAAATAACTCTGGCTGAATTGGACAGAAGAAGATTTTCAAAAAGGAATTCAGTAGTAAATTTAGTAAGAAGTTTAGAAACTATTATAGATTTGCCATATCCCTTATTTTTGAAAAGGCCTAAAATATATTTAGTAAATGATGTATAACATACACACACACGTACACATTCATATATATATATATATATATATATATATATATATATATATATATATATATATATATATATATATATATATATATATATATATATATATATATATACACATTCATATATATATATATATATATATATATATATATATATATATATATATATATATATATATATATATATATATATATATATATATATATATATACACACACCTTTTTGAGTGGTGATACCTCAACATGTCGAGAGGGCTTGTGTATCGCTAAGATCAGCAATACTTTACTAGCCAAGGCCACCCATACTAGGTTGGTTGGTTATTAGTGATCAAACAAAAATTTCCCACCTTCACCGAATCCCAGACATGAATAAGGACTTATCATAGGTCTTTGCACTTGTTATTGTTGTATATACATATGATGTGTATGTATATATATATATATATATATATATATATATATATATATATATATATATATATATATATATATATATATATATATATATATATATATAAGAATGGTAAATTTTCCACATTTAAAAGAGTTTTTCTTATTTCAAATAAGCCATATATATTAATGCATTAAAAACTGAATTCTAAGAAAAAAAAAAAAAAACCTGAATTCAACAGGTAAGTGTACAGAAGAATTGTCATTGACTTTTATCGTTCTTCGTGGTAAGGTCAGTGTCATACAGGTATCCTGGACCAATGTTGGAAACCTGGCCAGTCAGATACTACAGTCTTAGAGTGATTTTGCCTGAGGCTCTGATCCCGAGGTCGTTAAGATAATCTAGACATTAATGTACTAATATATATGGCTTTCTTGAAATATGAAAAACATGTTTAAAAGTTCGAAATTTATCATTAATCGAATGCCAAATCGCAAAACTAGCAATTAGCTACGAAGGTGAAGATGGGTTTATTTCAATTCAAAGTACAAAAACCTGAATTCGACAGGTATATGTACAGAAGAATTATCATTGACTTTTATCTTTCTTCATGGCTGAGTGGTTAGGTCAATGTCATACAGGTATCCTGGACCAGGGTTCGAAATCCGGCCGGTCAGATACTATACTCTTTGAGTGATTTCACCTGGGGCTCTGATCCCGAGGTCGTTAAGAGAATCCAGACTTTAATGTATTGATATATATGGCTTATTTGATATATATATATATATATATATATATATATATATATATATATATATATATATATATATATATATATATATATATATATATATATACCAAGGCACTTCCCCTAATTTTGGGGGTTAGCCGACATCAACAAAGGAAACAAAAATAAAAAAGGGAACCTCTACTCTCTACGTTCCTTCCAGCCTAACAAGGGACTCAAACGAGTTCAGCTGGTACTGCTAAGGTGCCACAGCCCACCCTCCCACATTATCCACCACAGATGAAGTTTCATAATGCTGAATCCCCTACTGCTGCTACCTCCGCGGTCATCTAAGGCATCGGAGGAAGCAACAGGGCCTACTGGAACTGCGTCACAATCGCTCGCCATTCATTACTATTTCTAGCACGCTCTCTTGCCTCTCTGACATCTATCCTCCTAACACCCAGAGCTTCCTTCACTAGATCCATCCACCCAAACCTTGGCCTTCCTCTTGTACTTCTCCAGTCAACTCTTGCATTCATCACCTTCTTTAGCAGACAGCCATTTTCCATTCTCTCAACATGGCCAAACCACCTCAACACATTCATATCCACTCTAGCTGCTGACTCATTTCTTACACACGTTCTCACTCTTACCACTTCGTTCCTAAACCTATCTACTCGAGATACAACAGCCATACTCCTTAGACACTTCATCTCGAACACATTCAATTTCTGTCTCTCCATCACTTTCATTCCCCACAACTCCGATCCATACATCACAGTTGGTACAATCACTTTATCATATAGAACTCTCTTAATATTCATGCCCAACCCTCTATTTTTTACTACTCCCTAACTGCCCCAAAAATTTTGCAGCCTTCATTCACTCTCTGACATATATCTGCTTCCACTCCACCATTTGCTGCAACAATAGACCCCAAGTACATAAACTGATCCACCTCCTCAAGTAACTCTCCATTCAACATGACAATCAACCTTGCACCACCTTCCCTTCTCGTACATCTCATAACCCTACTCTTACCCACATTAACTCTCAACTTCCCTCTCTCACACACTCTTCCAAATTCTGTCACTGATCGCCCAAGCTTCTCTTCTGTGTCTGCAACCAGTACAGTATCATCCGCAAACAACAAATGATTTACCTCCCATTCGTGGTCATTCTCGTCTACCAGTTTTAATCCTCGTCCAAGCACTCGAGCATTCACCTCTCTCACCACTCCAACAACATACAAGTTAAACAACCACGGCAACATCACACATCCCTGTCTCGGCCCCACTCTCACCGGAAACCAATCACTCACTTCATTTCCTATCCTAACACATGCTTTACTACCTTTGTAGAAACTTTTCACTGCTTGCAACAACCTTTCACCAACTCCATATAACCTCATCACATTCCACATTGCTTCCCTATCAACTCTATCATACGCTTTCTCCAGATCCATAAACAGAACATACACCTCCTTACTTATTGCTAAATATTTCTCGCATATCTGCCTTACTGTAAAAATCTGATTCATACAACCCCTACCTCTTCTAAAACCACCCTATACTTCTAAGATTGCATTCTCTGTTTTATCCTTGATTCTATTAATCATTACTCTACAATACACTTTTCTAACTAAGCTTAACAAACTAATACCTCTTGAATTACAACACTCATGCACATCTCTCTTACCCTTATATAGTGGTACAATACATGCACAAACCCAATCTACTGGTATCATTGACAACACAAAACACATATTAAACAATCTCACCAACCATTCAAGTACAGTCAAACCCCCTTCCTTCAACATCTCAGCTCTTACACCATCCATACCAGACGCTTTTCCTACTCTCGTTTCATCTAGTGCTCTCCTCACTTCATATATTGTAATCTCTCTCTCTCATTCTCATCTCCCATCACTGGCACCTTAACACCTGCAACAGCAATTATATCTTCCTCCCTATTATCCTCAAAATTCAGTAAACTTTCAAAATATTCCGCCCATCTTTTCCTTGCCTCCTCACCTTTTAGCAACCTTCCATTTCACTCTTTCACTGTCTCTTAAATTCTTGAGCCAGCCTTCCTTACTCTCTTCCCTTCTTTTCATAACTTCTTCTTATTCTCTTCATATGAATGACCCAATCCCTGACCTCACCTCAGGTCAGCTGCCCTCTTTGCCTCACGTACCTTGTGCTCACGTACCTTGTGCTTAACTTCCACATTTTTTCTTTATATATTTCATACTTCTCTATACTATTACTCTGCAGTCATTCTTCAAAAGCCCTCTTTTTCTCTTCCACTTTTACATTCACTCCTTCATTACACCATTCACTGCCCTTCCTCATGCTGCCTCCAACAAACTTCTTGCCACACACATCACTTGCAATCCCAACAAAATTTTCTTTTACTAATTTCCACTCCTCCTCTAAATTGCCAGTTTCTCTTACTTTCACTTCGTCATATGTCATTTTCAACCTTTCCTGGTATTTACTTTTTACCCCCGGTTTTATTAGCTCTTTAACCATCACTAGCTCCCTTTTACATCCACCTACTCTATTCCCCCACTCTTTTGCTACAACTAATTTTCCTTCCACCAAAAATTGATCAGACATACCGTTAGCCATACCCCTAAACACGTGCTCGTCTTTGAATCTTCCAAACATTCTTTTAGTTATCAAATGCCCTTACTACTACTCTTCCATTTGGCACTCTTACCCATGTATACTATCAGTCTTTCACCACTGTCATTTTCACCTGGTACGCCATACTTTCCAGTGACACCTTCTACCTCTCCAGCGCCCACTCTAGCATTTAAGTCACCCATGACAACAACATAATTCCTTCTACTCCGTCCTTCTACACACCTAATTAATTCATTCCGGAACTCATTCCGCTCTTCTTCACTTTTCTCACTACCTGGCCCATACGCACTGACAAACGCCCAACATTTCCTACCCAACCTAACCCTTACCCACATTAACCTAGATGATATCTCCTTCCATTCCACTACTTTACCTGTCATCCATTCACTCAGCAATAAAGCCACACCCTCTCTCGCTCTTCCCCTTTCAATCCCAGACACTCTACCAGACATTTCACCAAACATCACTATTGTACTACATCCATGCACATTCAAACACCCCAAAACTAGAGTGCGGGGAGCAGTGACTCTCCCCCCAGCTCCGTCTCTATGTCGATGTCTCACAGGATGTAGACACAGGAGAGGGGGCTCCCAGCCCCCTCGTCCCGTCCCTTTAAGTTGCCTCTTATGACACGCAGGGATAACGTTGGCGCTCTTCTAATTGTTTTTATGCCCCTGGTTTTCGAATGTAAAATAAACGCAATATCAACTAAATAATAATTTATGTAAAATACTTGCACTTAATACAAAAAATACCAAATAAATAAATAAAATTATAAATAAATAAATAAAATACTTTTTTTTATCCTCTGCACTCACAGCTATGCAGAAGTCAATCAAAGCCATTAAAAAATTTAAATGATTTAAATCAATAAGTAGCTCACCAAGTTGGGCTATATATATATACACCACTAACAAATACTTTCCTCTATCCAAACCCTGCAAAATGACACCAATTGAAGTGATGAAAAGCCATAAAGTTGCAGAATTGTGCAAGAATGAAAACGATTTTTTCCCCCAACATTTTCCGTTTTTGGCCCAAGTGGCGTTGCATTAAAGGAGCCGGTAAACTCTTTGCCAGGGAAACAACAGGACGTTCTTGGTAATTTCCACATCGTTAAACAAATGGTTTGTTTTCAACAGCAGTGGTTCTCATTTTCATTTTTCTTTACTGCTTTTTTATTTTCTGTTTATTGACACTGGATTTTCAATTTTGCGAGTTAAAAAAAAAAACTACATTAGATTCAACAAAGTGCCTCTATTAAAAAGTTACTTATTTTGCAATTAATTTTCTCATTTTCCATCAAATCTTTGAAACTATCATTTTTAAGGACTAGTGTACATGACCCGTCAAAAATGACGGCTAAATAATTATATAAATATGCAAACATATGCAAATGCACACCTTTCTTATCAGGGTATGACAAATCCCTCTCCCCTATGTCCGGGGACGAGGAAGCTGAGCTTGACTTCTCAAGTAGTATTACATTGCATCCATCTCTGGTTACTGTTATTTTTCCTTTGCCTATTCTTTACACATTCTCCTCTTTCCCCATGCATCTGAATAAAAATTCTTCTTCGCTCGAGGGGTTAAATACTGCATTGTAATTGTTCAGTGGCTACTTGGTAAGAGTAGACAAGACTTCAGTTCCTGAACTGAAAAACATAGAGCAATTTACTTTTAAGTACCTGGATTTCCATCACTAGAAATCTGGCAATGATCGTATTCAATCTCAACCCTTCAACTCAACGATGAATAGTACACTAAACTGCTCACTCAAACCAATGGAAG
Source organism: Palaemon carinicauda (assembly GCF_036898095.1). Classification (NCBI taxonomy): domain Eukaryota; kingdom Metazoa; phylum Arthropoda; class Malacostraca; order Decapoda; family Palaemonidae; genus Palaemon; species Palaemon carinicauda. Next base: position 57,725,904 of record NC_090736.1, on the reverse strand, counting down.
AATTGATGTCCGGTGGAATAGGTTGGTTATATGTTTCATTTTACTTAATTAGCAGTGGAAAATACACATAAACCTACATACACATACAGATATTTATACTAACTACCTCGTGCCATTTTTATAGTCAACTGTAAACCCACAAATACCTCTTCGTGATATATCTTTGTTTCCAGAATGAAACCTAAATTTCAACTCAGTCACACATATTGTACAAACCGTGTGTCACACAATCGTGCATAGTACCGACATTTCTCTTTTTTTTTTTATATATTCTCCATTGTATCTTCACTCTACCCTCGCACTGATAACGATCATCAACTTGTCTGCTTTTCTCATCGTTAAATGTTAACAGAAACCGTTGTTGGTTGAACAGGAAACAGCTTGTTATTTGTTATGACCTTCTTGCCTGGAATTGATGTATATATAAACCGATGTTCTGTAAAAAATTTATTCAGTTGTTTTCATCTCGCCTTGTGAGTCACAACCTGCTCTTGGCTCGTCACATTGGTGACCACGGACTGACCATCTCCCCCCCCCCCCCTCCTCACTGTTACTATGACGCCCTCAAAACATACCTTCTGCAGCAGTACTCGCCGTCACCAGCCGCCCGTATAGCAAAGTTTCTTCAGCTCTCTCAACAACCGTTGGGGAACCAAAGGACTTCGCTCGCCCTCAGGGAAATGGCCAGTATCGCTCGCCTACAACCTGCCACCGACGGCTCCCCTCGTGAGATGATCTTACTGTTTACCCGAACCTGTACGCGCTGCTTTAACCAATGTCTATAGTTTACCCATAAAGGACTTGATAACCAAAGCCAACGGGCTTATGGACAGCCACTTCAGGACCTTGAAGACTTCCATCAACGCCTCTACTCCTGACGGAGAGGACACCAATTCAACGTAAACCAAAGCTGATGTGAATGCCGTAGGACACACACGCCTACCCTGTGACGAGCCGGAGCGACCACAAAGCCACCCATCACCCACCACTCGCTTGCACCCCAACCAACGATTTCTACAGCCACTTACTGCAGCCATCGGCCGCAGTTTTGCTACTACCACTCCAGGTTCAGGTCTGCCTCGAAGAAATGTAAAGTGTGTCATTTTTAGGGAGGAAGCCATGTACCAACCGTGTATCACAAAATCATACTTAGTAACGACATTTCTCTATTTTGTATATAGTCTCCATTGTATCTTAGCTTTCCCCTCGCACTGATAATGACCTGAATCAACTTGTCTGTTATTCTCACTTTAAATGTTAACAGAAACCGTTGTTGGTTGAATAGGAAACAGCCTGTTATATGTTATGGCCATCTTGCCTGGAATTGGTGTATACTGTATATAAACTGATGTTTTGTAATAAAGTTACTCAGTTGCTTTCATCTCGCCTTTTGAGTCACAACCTACTCTTGATCGGTCACAATATTGATCAGGATTCCATAAGAGCCAGTATATATATGCAGATAATATATATATATATATATATATATATATATATATATATATATATATATATATATATATATATATATATATATATATATACATACTGTATATGATCATCGTTATCTCCTGCACCGATTGACGCAAAGTGCATCGGTTAGATTTTGCCAGTCATCTCCCTCTTGAGCTTTTTATTCAATACTTTTCCATCCATCATCAGCCTTATAGGGCTGGGTCTTCCGACTCTTCTAGTACCTTGTGTAGCCCAGT
>NC_090736.1:57714192-57719192 GCF_036898095.1 Palaemon carinicauda | reverse complement strand
TTTTCCTTTATGCATTTCCTTAATGAAGAATAACTTTCTAAGTTTTCACATTTTGAAAAGGAAGGTGGAGCCTGGGTTTTAGAGAAGCTGTCTCGCAAGAGCCAGGAAGACCTGCTCCTAAAAATATATAAAAAAAAAAAATTTGAAATAGTTTTCAGATCCGGAGGGTTGTACACTTTGCTTCATCGAGGTTTTGTTGGTGTGGTCATTTAGTCATTGGTGTTTTAAATAACGCCTGCTGAATACCCACACACACACACCCACACATACACATACACATACACATACACATACACTTACATACATATACATACGTATATATAATGTTTATAAATATATATATAAATAAATATATATATATATATATATATATATATATATATATATATATATATATATATATATATATATATATATATATATATATATATATATATATATATATACATATGATTAATAAGCGTATCCCTTCTCGTGTGCTAAGGTACCGAGTGAAGGACAAACCGTGGTTCAATGATGATTGTACACGTGCTTATTTGGAGAAGCAGGAGGCCTATCATCTTTGGAAGGGTAACTGATCAGATTTGACTTGGACTAACTATACTCAGCTTATAGCTTTTGCTCAGAGAGTTTATGCTTTAACTGAAAAGGAATACAATTTAACCATAAAAGAAACCCCTTCTGGCACAACTCAGGAACATAAATAGTGGTCTACCCTTAAATCTGCACTCTTTGATGTAGATGCAACAGCTCCTCCATTACTTAAACCAGATGGCTCAGTCACTCACTGTCCAAAGGAAAAGGCAACCCTTTTGGCTTATGTTTTTGATAGTAAACAAAGTAAGGAAAAACTTGAACTTCCTTATTCCTGTTTTCCTGAGGCTAAACTAACTAGTTTAGCTTTTCTATCTCGTGAAATAAAAGCTCTGTTGATGGACCTTGATGCTTATGGAGGTGTAGACCCACATGGTATTTTTCCTTTGTTTTTTATATAGACAGCAGATTTTTTAGCTCCAAAGTTATCTGTTCTTTTGCACAAGTTAGCAAGAAGAGGAGCACTTGTTGGAGAATTGGTAATGTCATTCCTCTATGTAAATGTGTTTGTGGTAGCTCAAGTCCAACTGATTACCGCCCAATTTTCATAACTCCTATATTATCTAAAGTTTTTGAACGTCTTCTGGCAAAACGTCTTGATAGGTTTGATGAAAGTAATCAAGTATTCCCTAGTTTGCAATTTGATTTTTGTAAAGGACTTGGAGCGTGTGATGTCATCCTTACAATCTCCAATGCTGTAAAGAAATCCATTAATTGTGGTCAGGAAGTTCGTATGATAGGCCATGATTTTAGTGCTGCCTTGGACCGTGTTAATCATGAGACCCTTGTTTTCAAACTCAAACAGTTGGGAGTGGGTGGGTAGTTTCTTAACATTATTATGGAGTCTTTAAGAGATAGATCTCGAACAGTTGTTGTTGATGGGCACCATAGTGAGTATAGGAATGTGATATCTGGTGTTCCACAGGGTAGTGTTTTTGGCCTATTACTTTTCATACTATATACACATGACATGTGGTTTAGCCTAGAAAACAAGCTTGTTGCATATGCAGATGATGCTACTCTCTTTGCATCAATTCCATCCCCTGAATATAGATCTGGGGATGCTGAAACCCCTGATAAAGATCTAGCTAAAATTAGTGCATGGTGCCAATTATGGGGTATTAAGTTGAATCCTAACAAAACTCAAAGTATGATTTTAAGTAGGTCAAGGACAGTGGCTCGCCAACATCCAGATCTCAGTATTGAAAATGTTTCTTTAACTCTGTATGCCACTTACTACCTCCCATCCGCCGCAGTTTTGCTACTACCACTTCAGATTCGGGGCAACCACGAAGAAATGTGCCAAGGATTGTCAGTGGCCAAAAAACGTGTAAGTAGGCCATCGCTTGTGGCGGTGGCCTCCCATGTTTCTAATCATTTCTTTTTACAGGATGCAGGAATGGGCGTGCTATTTTTGGTAGACACGGGTGCTTGTTGTTCTCTTTTGCCAAGGAAACTCTTCAAGGCACGACGTAGTCTGTCTACATCTGCCGACGTCCGCTTGGTAGCTGCCAATGGATCTGCGATATCCACCTACGGTTACGAGAACCTCACATTATCGTTCGGAAACGGTAAATTCAATTGGAATTTTCTCGTTGCTGACGTCACAATGCCAATCCTCGGTGTGGATTTCCTCTCTCATTTCCACCTTCTGGTCGATGTCGCCCACCGACGATTGGTCAATGCAGACTCGTACTTGTCGACACCTCTTCAACCTGCCCCCTCTAACCTCACTCTCCACATCAGCGCACCCACGGATGCGTATGCCCACCTCCTCACGTCGTACCCGGAAGTTTTCCGTCCAGAATTTCGTTAAACGCCCTCGGTTCCTGCCAAGCACGGTATTTATCACCATATCAAGACGACGGGACCCCCAGTCTTCGCAAAATTCAGACGTCTGGCACCGGAACGATTGGCAGCCGCCAAACAGACGTTCGCCGAAATGGAGGAAATCGGCCTTTGCCAAAAAGCCTCCAGCCCATTGTCGTCACCCTTACACATCGTTCTGAAGAAAGACGGCTCCCTCCGTCCGTGCGGGGATTACAGGCGCCTGAACATGCAAACAGAACCGGATCACAACTTCCTCCCAAACATTTCCGATGTGACCTCCTACCTACACAAAGCGAAGGTTTTCTCTACGCTCGACCTCCTGAAGGGGTATTATCAGGTGGCTATGAACACAGAAGACATCCCCAAGACTGCCATCACCCCTCCGTTTGGTACATACACCTTCAATTACTCCTGTTTTGGCCTTCGTAATGCTGGGGCAACGTTTTAACGTCTCATGGATGGCATCTTAGGGGACCTCCCTTTCTGTGTATGTTATGTGGACGACATACTTGTGCTCTCCTCCTCAAAAGAGGAACACCTCCGTCACCTGCGCATCGTGCTTGACCGCCTGCAACAAAACAGCCTTGTAGTCCGGTACGACAAGTGTACCTTTGGCGCCAACAAAGTGTCGTTCTTAGGGCACCGTACCACACCTGGAAGAGTCCATCCCCTCCCTGAGAAGGTAGCAGCCGTTCAGAACTTCCCCGTGCCCTCGACCGTCAAAGCTTTGCAGGAATTCTTAGGCATGATCAACTATTATCACCGTTTTCTACCATCCATTGCCGCCACTCTTGCTCCCCTCTACGCCTCCCTCAAGGGCAAGTCAAAGGACCTGAAGTGGGGTCCCCTTCAAGAAGCAGCCTTCTGCTATGCAAAGAAGGCCCTGTCAACAGCTGCGGCTCTCACTTTTCCTATCCCTCACGCCCCTCTCCTTCTCTCCACCGATGCCAGCGACGTCGCTATTGGTGCAGTACTAGAGCAGGTGGTCAAAGGCTCGCCCTGCCCATTGGCTTTCTTCAGCAGAAAACTGTCCAAGGCAGGATCAGGTTATTCTACCTTCGATCGAGAATTGCTGGCGGTGCACCTGGCTGTTCGTCACTTTCGCCATTTCTTAGAAGGTACGCCCTTCGTCATTCGCACAGACCACATGCCTCTGGTGCACGCCTTCACTCGACAGTCTGATGCCTGGTCCGCCCGTCAACGCCGACATCTCTCCGCCGTGGCTGAATACAATTGCACCCTCCAATACGTCCCTGGGAAAATGAATCCCGTTGCCGATGCCCTGTCAAGAAACACGTTGGCTGCCGTTCAACTGGGATTGGATTACAACAGCCTGGCTGAAGCCCAATGACAGGATCCAGAGTATCAAGCTTGTAGGACATCCTGCACGTCCCTCTGTTAGGAAAACTTTCCCCTCGAAGACTCCAACACCACCCTCCAATGTGACGTCAGTACTGGTAGACCGCGACCTTGGATTCCTGCTTCCATGCGCTGACATGTGTTTGATTTCATTTATGGCCTTTCACATCCCTTGTGCCGTTCTCCTGCACAGCTGCTGAAGGCGAAGTTCATTTGGCACGGCATTTCTAAGGATGCTAAGGATTGGGTCCGCACCTGTACTTCTTGCCAAACTTCCAAAGTACATCGACACACGGATTCATGAGTGGGCACCTTTCCTCAACCTCATCGTCGTTTCGCACACATTCACGTCGACGTTGTAGGCCCCCTACCCACATCAAAAGGACATCGTTACCTGTTTACCGTCATCGACCGCACCACTCATTGTCCTAAAGCCATTCCCATGGAAACTGCAACGTCCCCCTCATGTACATCTGCCTTACTCTCTGGATGGATTTCAAGATTCGGTATCCCTGAGCATATTACTTCTGACAAGGGAACCACTTTCACCTCTCAATTGTGGGCGTCATTAGCGAATCTCCTGGGCATCACCCTACATCAGACAACGGCCTACAACCCCGCTGCCAAAGGAATGGTTGAACATTTTCATCGCACCCTCAAAGCAGCTTTGATGTCCCGCTGCAAGGATTGCAACTGGTTTACTCAGCTTCCCTGGGTCCTCCTGGGACTAAGGATCACTCCTAAAGACGCTCTCGATGTCTTGGCAGCTGAAATGGTGTATGGCTACCCGTTGATCGTCCCTACCGAATTTTTTCCTTTTACAACCTATTCCGACGATCTCCATCGCATACGTCACGTCGTGGGAAAATTTACTCCATGCAGCCAGACTTACAAGCCCCCAGCGAAGCATCACATACCAATGGACTTGCACTCTGCAACGCACGTTTGCCTGCGCAACGACACTAGCAAGCCACCACTAACGCCCCCTTATACGGGCCCTTTCCTTGTGATCCGAAGCAGCCCGAAAGCATTCCTACTAAACATTCGGGGTAAAGAAGACTGGGTCTCCATTGATCGTCTAAAACCTGCTTATCTTCTGCCAGATGACCCGCCTACAGTTCGCCTCTCCAGATCAGGGCGCCCTATTTAACATGTACAGTATGTCATTTTTAGGGGGGGAGCCATGTACCAACCGTGTGTCACACAATTGTACATAA
>NC_090736.1:57671692-57706692 GCF_036898095.1 Palaemon carinicauda | reverse complement strand
TTCTCAAAAGTAAATTTACTGTCGAGAATCACACCTAAAATTTTGAAAGAGTCATACATATTAATAGAAACATTATCAATACTGAGATCCGGATGTCGAGAAGCCACCATCCTTGACCTACTTACAATCATACTTTGAATTTTGTTAGGATTCAACTTCATACCCCATAATTTGCACCATGCACTAATTCTAGCTAAATCTCTATTAAGGGATTCACCAACCCTAGATCTACATTCAGGGGATGGAATTGATGCAAAGAGAGTAGCATCATCTGCATATGCAACAAGCTTGTTTTCTAGACCAAACCACATGTCATGTGTATATAGTATGAAAAGTAATGGGCCAAGAACACTACCCTGTTGAACACCGGATATCACATTCCTATAATCACTATGATGCCCATCAACAACAACTCTTTGAGATCTATTACTTAAAAAATCAATAATAATGCTAAGAAACGACCCACCCACTTCCAACTGTTTCAGTTTGAAAACAAGGGCCTCATGATTAACACGGTCAAAGGCAGCACTAAAATCAAGGCCAATCATACGAACTTCCCGACCACAATCAAGGGATTTCTGTACAGCATTGGAGATTGTGAGAAGGGCATCACATGCTCCAAGGCCTTTGCGAAAACCAAATTGCAAACTAGGGAGTAGATGATTACCTTCAGCAAACCTATTAAGACGTTTCGCCAGAAGACGTTCAAAAACTTTAGATAATATCGGAGTTATGGAAATTGGGCGGTAATCAGTGGGATTTGAGCTACCACAAACACATTTACATAGAGGAGTAACATTACCAATTCTCCAACTAGTGCTAAAAGCTCCATATATAGAAGGTATTGAAAATATAACAAATGATATAAAAACTGAAAACCCCTTTGTTTTTTCCTATCCCAAGACCATAGGAAGCGCCCTTATTAGTGTTTATCAAAATAAAAGAGATATAGAATCCGGCGTTTATAAAGTACCATGTGGGGATTTTGAAAAAGTCTACGTTCGCTATCCCAAAGATTATCCGAACACTAAAGATCTGTTAGGTATGGCTGTGAAAACTGTGGGATTTTCGTTCACCTTAGAGATTTAGGGCACCAGATTAACTGGAGTCGTCTTTGCTTTTTAAGAGTACCTATCCGTACAGAAGGAAAACCCTGGAATCAACCATCATAAATCAATAAAACATAATGAACCTATCTGGGGGCCAATGGATAGTTGACTCAGTGGACAATACTCTTCTCAACCCCATCATTAAGAAGATAATCCACGGAGACCGACCACCAGATATGCACCAGAGGTCAAGACATCCTCCGAGAGGCTCAACAAAAAGAAGACGCACCAGGATGTAATTGAATTTGGATAACCCTTCCAGCAATTAAAACAACTGTAGAACAATTGAACACACCCTTTTGCTTTCCTATATAAACCGTCACTCTCCACTGTATTCCTCAGACTAACTTTACATCCTGAAGAGGGTCAATGTTTATTGGCCGAAATATAGTGATTTATTTACATTTCCTGTGTTTCTTTTATGGGCTTTTTTGAAAAACATATATATATATATATATATATATATATATATATATATATATATATATATATATATATATAATATATATATATATATATATATATATATATATATATATATATATATATATATATATATATATATATACATTCATATATATATATATATATATATATATATATATATATATATATATATATATATATATATATATGTGTGTGTGTGTGTGTGTGTGTGTGTGCGTGTATGTATTGCATCAAACTTCACTTTACACATCAGAAGACCAAACATCAATCCCACACTTGGAAAAGTGACGGTGTTATCGTTTACAGTCGCTCCTTTTTTACATTTTCCTTTCCAGCTCTTTGTGTACATAATTCGAAAAAACTTTTCTCGTGAACAGATAAACATTTACCATGAAAGTATCTCCTTATCTGAAGATTCTCCAATGAGGTGTAAATTAATTTTTTTTCCTCTCTCTCTCTCTCTCTCTCTCTCTCTCTCTCTCTCTCTCTCTCTCTCTCTCTCTCTCTCTCTCTCTCTCTCTCTCTCTCTCTCTCTTAACTCATTTAGCAAAGGAAAACAGGGCTATTTGTTTTCCTCTAAAATCTCAGATATCTGGATTTCTGTTTCCAGAAACGAACGAAAACAGAGGAAGAAAACTTTTCCTTTGTTCCCTCGAAGACGGCTGCTTCTCTTCCAAGTTTTAATCTCTTCCGCAGAAAGATTCGACCGGAGCCACGCCGGTCTCTTTTGTCAATGGCCAACACCAAAATAACAAAAAGACAGACTTTTGGAAGCCATGGAATTTCGGAAGTCTTTTACAATCCAGTTTTTACTCAACTTGTGAATTCTTCTAAAAATATCCAATTTCGAAAATCTTCAACACAAGATCTTTCACCTATCATCGGATTTATTCAAATTACAAATAATACAATTTTGAAATTTTGTAAGCATCAACTGTTTACCTAACATCAGATTTTATAAGTCGTCAAATTTAGTCCCTTTCGTCTGGGTTCGAATTTAAAATAAAACTAAAAATTCGGAGTGTTTACATACAATTTTTCTCCTAATATTAATGAATGTTTATCATAGGAAACAATTGGTCATATTTACTGTTCTCCATCAATTCCCAGGGTAAAAACCTAGTTAAATTGAATTGGCAGATGTAAAATTATTTCATTTCACCAGAGGTACATAAAGACTAAGCTATCACATAATCCACCTTTTACAAGCTGCCCTATTGCAGGAGCCAGTGTCTCGCTATAGGCAAGGCGCTCTTCATCGGACGACCTGCCGCAATATTGAAACACAATCATTACGAATAAATATCCTTTACTCATCGATGGTCTGATCCCGTCATATACAAAGATGGACGATCTGCACATGCGCATCATCGTTCAGTCAAAAACATATTCATTAAGTGGAGCAGACTTATGTGGTAACGATAATGTTAAGACTAAAGGCAAGACACCTCAGCAAATAACTTCTCTCCCAGGGTTTAAAATGGTCAGATTGGTTGACTCTTTAATGTGTTGAAGTTTGTAATGTCTAAAGTTCAAAGTTAAACGATTTTAATATTTTGTACTATTTACTGGAATTCCACTGACAGACATTATTATTATTATTATTATTATTATTATTATTATTATTATTATTATTATTATTATTATTATTATTATTATTATTATTAGCTAAGCTTTAACCCTAGTTGGAAAAGCTGGATGCTATAAGCCCAGGTGCTCCAACAGAGAGAAAAAGCCCAGTGAGGAAAAGAAACAAGGAAATAAATAAACTACAATAGAAGTAATAAACAATCAAAAAAAAATATTTTAAGAACAGTAACAACATTAAATTAGATGTTTCTTATATAAACTATAAAGACTAAAAAAAAAGAAAAAGAGGATAACATGATTAATAATGAAACATATATCTTTTTTCAGATAAACTCTATTGATTTAGTTCAACTTATGAGAGATCTAGTAATGTTCAGATTTCTGGAAATCATTCAAGCTTCTCTATTACAATGCTCTCGTTTATAACTAAAGAAGAAGATCTAATATATTCTGACTATGTCGAATGTAATAAAAATTAACTCATCTAACATACTATCTACTTATGAATGCCAGACGCAAGGGACTGTGATATTGCTCTATCGAGCAGGACAATGCCCTAAGAACTGACCATATTACATATGATCAACGCCAGACAATGGCTGCTGATGACTCCCCAGATAGAACAATAGGCAGTCCCAAATTACGTTATCTTACTTCACAGGGATGGTGAGGTTGCAGCAACCAAAGGAAATATTATTTATTTGAAATATATAATTGCAAAGAGAAAAAAAGATGAATAAAAGAATAGAAAACACAGAATGGTTGAAAGGCAAACGATAAACTCCAGGATAATGACTTCATTTTTCTTCAATAAAAAAAAAATCGAAATAACTCTGGCTGAATTGGACAGAAGAAGGATTTCAAAAAGGAATTCAGTAGTATATTTAGTAAGAAGTTTAGAAACTATTATAGATTTGCCATATCCCTTATTTTTGAAAAGTCCTAAAATATATTTAGTAAATGATGTATAACATACACACACACGTACACATTCATATATATATATATATATATATATATATATATATATATATATATATATATATATATATATATATATATATATATATATATATATATATATATATGTACACATTCATATATATATATATATATATATATATATAATATATATATATATAAATATATATATATATATATATATATATATATATATATATATATATATATATATATATATATATATATATATATATATATATGTATATATATATATATATATATATATATATATATATATATATATATATATATATATATATATATATATATACACACCTTTTTGAGTGGTGATACCTCAACATGTCGAGAGGGCTTGTGTATCGCTAAGGTCAGCAATACTTTACTAGCCAAGGCCACCCATACTAGGTTGGTTGGTTATTAGTGATCAAACAAAAATTTCCCACCTTCACCGAATCCCAGACATAAATAAGGACTTATCATAGGTCTTTGCACTTGTTATTGTTGTATATACATATGATGTGTATGTATATTTATATACTATATATATATATATATATATATATATATATATATATATATATATATATATATATATATATATATATATATATATATATATATATGAATGGTAAATTTTCCACATTTAAAAGAGTTTTTCTTATTTCAAATAAGCCATATATACTAATGCATTAAAATCTGAATTCTAAGTAAAAAAAAAAAACCTGAATTCAACAGGTAAGTGTACAGAAGAATTGTCATTGACTTTTATCTTTCTTCGTGGTAAGGTCAGTGTCATACAGGTATCCTGGACCAATGTTGGAAACCTGGCCGGTCAGATACTACAGTCTTAGAGTGATTTTGCCTGAGGCTCTGATCCCGAGGTCGTTAAGATAATCTGCACATTAATGTACTAATATATATGGCTTTCTTGAAATATGAAAAACATGTTTAAAAGTTCGAAATTTATCATTAATCGAATGCCAAATCGCAAAACTAGCAATTAGCTACGAAGGTGAAGATGGGTTTATTTCAATTCAAAGTACAAAAACCTGAATTCGACAGGTATATGTACAGAAGAATTATCATTGACTTTTATCTTTCTTCATGGCTGAGTGGTTAGGTCAATGTCATACAGGTATCCTGGACCAGGGTTCGAAATCCGGCCGGTCAGATACTATACTCTTTGAGTGATTTCACCTGGGGCTCTGATCCCGAGGTCGTTAAGAGAATCCAGACTTTAATGTATTGATATATATGGCTTATTTGATATATATATATATATATATATATATATATATATATATATATATATATATATATATATATATATATATATATATATATATATATATATATATATATATATATATTACCAAGGCACTTCCCCCCAATTTTGGGGGTTAGCCGACATCAACAAAGGAAACAAAAATAAAAAAGGGAACCTCTACTCTCTACGTTCCTTCCAGCCTAACAAGGGACTCAACCGAGTTCAGCTGGTACTGCTAAGGTGCCACAGCCCACCCTCCCACATTATCCACCACAGATGAAGTTTCATAATGCTGAATCCCCTACTGCTGCTACCTCCGCGGTCATCTAAGGCATCGGAGGAAGCAACAGGGCCTACTGGAACTGCGTCACAATCGCTCGCCATTCATTCCTATTTCTAGCACGCTCTCTTGCCTCTCTCACATCTATCCTCCTATCACCCAGAGCTTCCTTCACTAGATCCATCCACCCAAACCTTGGCCTTCCTCTTGTACTTCTCCAGCCATTTTCCATTCTCTCAACATGGCCAAACCACCTCAACACATTCATATCCACTCTAGCTGCTGACTCATTTCTTACACACGTTCTCACTCTTACCACTTCGTTCCTAAACCTATCTACTCGAGATACAACAGCCATACTCCTTAGACACTTCATCTCAAACACATTCAATTTCTGTCTCTCCATCACTTTCATTCCCCATTCCCCACAACTCCGATCCATACATCACAGTTGGTACAATCACTTTATCATATAGAACTCTCTTAATATTCATGCCCAACCCTCTATTTTTTACTACTCCCTAACTGCCCCTAACATTTTGCAGCCTTCATTCACTCTCTGACGTACATCTGCTTCCACTCCACCATTTGCTGCAACAATAGACCCCAAGTACTTAAACTGATCCACCTACTCAAGTAACTCTCCATTCAACATGACAATCAACCTTGCACCACCTTCCCTTCTCGTACATCTCATAACCCTACTCTTACCCACATTAACTCTCAACTTCCCTCTCTCACACACTCTTCCAAATTCTGTCACTGATCGCCCAAGCTTCTCTTCTGTGTCTGCAACCAGTACAGTATCATCCGCAAACAACAAATGATTTACCTCCCATTCGTGGTCATTCTCGTCTACCAGTTTTAATCCTCGTCCAAGCACTCGAGCATTCACCTCTCTCACCACTCCAACAAGTTAAACAACCACGGCAACATCACACATCCCTGTCTCAGCCCCACTCTCACCGGAAACCAATCACTCACTTCATTTCCTATCCTAACACATGCTTTACTACCTTTGTAGAAACTTTTCACTGCTTGCAACAACCTTTCACCAACTCCATATAACCTCATCACATTCCACATTGCTTCCCTATCAACTCTATCATACGCTTTCTCCAGATCCATAAACACAACATACACCTCCTTACCTATTGCTAAATATTTCTCGCATATCTGCCTTACTGTAAAAATCTGATTCATACAACCCCTACCTCTTCTAAAACCACCCTGTACTTTTAAGATTGCATTCTCTGTTTTATCCTTGATTCTATTAATCATTACTCTACAATACACTTTTCTAACTAAGCTTAACAAACTAATACCTCTTGAATTACAACACTCATGCACATCTCTCTTACCCTTATATAGTGGTACAATACATGCACAAACCCAATCTACTGGGATCATTGACAACACAAAACACATATTAAACAATCTCATCAACCATTCAAGTACAGTCACACCCCCTTCCTTCAACATCTCAGCTCTTACACCATCCATACCAGACGCTTTTCCTACTCTCGTTTCATCTAGTGCTCTCCTCACTTCATCTATTGTAATCTCTCTCTCTCATTCTCATCTCCCATCACTGGCACCTTAACACCTGCAACAGCAATTATATCTTCCCCCCTATTATCCTCAAAATTCAGTAAACTTTCAAAATATTCCGCCCATCTTTTCCTTGCCTCCTCACCTTTTAGCAACATTCCATTTCACTCTTTCACTGTCTCTTCAATTCTTGAGCCAGCCTTCCTTACTCTCTTCCCTTCTTTCCATAACTTCTTCTTATTCTCTTCATATGAATGACCCAATCCCTGACCTCACCTCAGGTCAGCTGCCCTCTTTGCCTCACGTACCTTGTGCTCACGTACCTTGTGCTTAACTTCCACATTTTTTCTTTATATATTTCATACTTCTCTATACTATTACTCTGCAGTCATTCTTCAAAACCCCTCTTTTTCTCTTCCACTTTCCACCATTCACTGCCCTTCCTCATGCTGCCTCCAACAAACTTCTTGCCACACACATCACTTGCAATCCCAACAAAATTTTCTTTTACTAATTTCCACTCCTCCTCTAAATTGCCAGTTTCTCTTACTTTCACTTCGTCATATGTCATTTTCAACCTTTCCTGATATTTACTTTTTACCCCCGGTTTTATTAGCTCTTTAACCATCACTAGCTCCCTTTTACATCCACCTACTCTAATCCCCCACTCTTTTGCTACAACTAATTTTCCTTCCACCAAAAAATTATCAGACATACCGTTAGCCATACCCCTAAACACGTGCTCGTCTTTGAATCTTCCAAACATTCTTTTAGTTATCAAATGCCCTTTCTACTACTCTTCCATTTGGCACTCTTACCCATGTATACTATCAGTCTTTCACCACTGTCATTTTCACCTGGTACGCCATACTTTCCAATGACACCTTCTACCTCTCCAGCGCCCACTCTAGCGTTTAAGTCACCCATGACAACAACATAATTCCTTCTACTCCGTCCTTCTACACACCTAATTAATTCATTCCGGAACTCATTCCGCTCTTCTTCACTTTTCTCACTACCTGGCCCATACGCACTGACAAACGCCCAACATTTCCTACCCAACCTAACCCTTACCCACATTAACCTAGATGATATCTCCTTCCATTCCACTACTTTACCTGTCATCCATTCACTCAGCAATAAAGCCACACCCTCTCTCGCTCTTCCCCTTTCAATCCCAGACACTCTACCAGACATTTCACCAAACATCACTTCACCCTTTCCTCTTATCTTCGTCTCACACAAGGCCAATACCTCCATCCTTCTATTCCTGAACATACTTCCAATTTCACATCTTTTACTCTCTATTGTACTACATCCATGCACATTCAAACACCCCAAAACTAGAGTGCGGGGAGCAGTCACTCTCCCTCCAGCTCCGTCTCTTTGTCGATGTCTCACAGGATGTAGACACAGGAGAGGGGGCTCCCAGCCCCCTCGTCCCGTCCCTTTATGTTGCCTCTTATGACACGCAGGGATAACGTTGGCGCTATTCTAATTGTTTTTATGCCCCTGGTTTTCGAATGTAAAATAAACTCAATATCAACTAAATAATAATTTATGTAAAATACTTGCACTTAATACAAAAAATACCAAATAAATAAATAAAATTATAAATAAATAAATAAAATACTTTTTTTATCCTCTGCACTCACAGCTATGCAGAAGTCAATCAAAGCCATTAAAAAATTTAAATGATTTAAATCAATAAGTAGCTCACCAAGTTGGGCTATATATATATACACCACTAACAAATACTTTTCTCTATCCAAACCCTGCAAAATGACACCAATTGAAGTGATGAAAAGCCATAAAGTTGCAGAATTGTGCAAGAATGAAAACGATTTTTTCCCCCAACATTTTCCGTTTTTGGCCCAAGTGGCGTTGCATTAAAGGAGCCGGTAAACTCTTTGCCAGGGAAACAACAGGACGTTCTTGGTAATTTCCACATCGTTAAACAAATGGTTTGTTTTCAACAGCAGTGGTTCTCATTTTCATTTTTCTTTACTGCTTTTTTATTTTCTGTTTATTGACACTGGATTTTCAATTTTGCGAGTTAAAAAAAACTACATTAGATTCAACAAAGTGCCTCTATTAAAAAGTTACTTATTTTGCAATTAATTTTCTCATTTTCCATCAAATCTTTGAAACTATCATTTTTAAGGACTAGTGTACATGACCCGTCTAAAATGACGGCTAAATAATTATATAAATATGCAAACATATGCAAATGCACACCTTTCTTATCAGGGTATGACAAATCCCTCTCCCCCATGTCCGGGGACGAGGAAGCTGAGCGTGACTTCTCAAGTAGTATTACATTGCATCCATCTCTGGTTACTGTTATTTTTCCTTTGCCTATTCTTTACACATTCTCCTCTTTCCCCATGCATCTGAATAAAAATTCTTCTTCGCTCGAGGGGTTAAATACTGCATTGTAATTGTTCAGTGGCTACTTGGTAAGAGTAGACAAGACTTCAGTTCCTGAACTGAAAAACATAGAGCAATTTACTTTTAAGTACCTGGATTTCCATCACTAGAAATCTGGCAATGATCGTATTCAATCTCAACCTTTCAACTCAACGATGAATAGTACACTAAACTGCTCACTCAAACCAATGGAAGAATTGATGTCCGGTGGAATATGTTGGTTATATGTTTCATTTTACTTAATTAGCAGTGGAAAATACACATAAACCTACATACACATACAGATATTTATACTAAATACCTCGTGCCATTTTTATAGTCAACTGTAAACCCACAAATACCTCTTCGTGATATATCTTTGTTTCCAGAATGAAACCTAAATTTCAACTCAGTCACACAAATTGTACAAACCGTGTGTCACACAATCGTGCATAGTACCGACATTTCTCTTTTTTTTTTTTTATATATTCTCCATTGTATCTTCACTCTACCCTCGCACTGATAACGATCATCAACTTGTCTGCTTTTCTCATCGTTAAATGTTAACAGAAACCGTTGTTGGTTGAACAGGAAACAGCTTGTTATTTGTTATGACCTTCTTGCCTGGAATTGATGTATATATAAACCGATGTTCTGTAAAAAATTTATTCAGTTGTTTTCATCTCGCCTTGTGAGTCACAACCTGCTCTTGGCTCGTCACATTGGTGACCACGGACTGACCATCTCCCCCCCCCCCCCCCCCTCCTCACTGTTACTATGACGCCCTCAAAACATACCTTCTGCAGCAGTACTCGCCGTCACCAGCCGCCCGTATAGCAAAGTTTCTTCAGCTCTCTCAACAACCGTTGGGGAACCAAAGGACTTCGCTCGCCCTCAGGGAAATGGCCAGTATCGCTCGCCTACAACCTGCCACTGACGGCTCCCCTCGTGAGATGATCTTACTGTTTACCCGAACCTGTACGCGCTGCTTTAACCAATGTCTATAGTTTACCCATAAAGGACTTGATAACCAAAGCCGACGGGCTTATGGACAGCCACTTCAGGACCTTGAAGACTTCCATCAACGCCTCTACTCCTGACGGAGAGGACACCAATTCAACGTAAACCAAAGCTGATGTGAATGCCGTAGGACACACACGCCTACCCTGTGACGAGCCGGAGCGACCACAAAGCCACCCATCACCCACCACTCGCTTGCACCCCAACCAACGATTTCTACAGCCACTTACTGCAGCCATCGGCCGCAGTTTTGCTACTACCACTCCAGGTTCAGGTCTGCCTCGAAGAAATGTAAAGTGTGTCATTTTTAGGGAGGAAGCCATGTACCAACCGTGTATCACAAAATCATACTTAGTAACGACATTTCTCTATTTTGTATATAGTCTCCATTGTATCTTAGCTTTCCCCTCGCACTGATAATGACCTGAATCAACTTGTCTGTTATTCTCACTTTAAATGTTAACAGAAACCGTTGTTGGTTGAACAGGAAACAGCCTGTTATATGTTATGGCCATCTTGCCTGGAATTGATGTATACTGTATATAAACTGATGTTTTGTAATAAAGTTACTCAGTTGCTTTCATCTCGCCTTTTGAGTCACAACCTACTCTTGATCGGTCACAATATTGATCAGGATTCCATAAGAGCCAGTATATATATGCAAATAATATATATATATATATATATATATATATATATATATATATATATATATATATATATATATATATATATATATATATATACATACTGTATATCATCATCGTTATCTCCTGCACCGATTGACGCAAAGTGCATCGGTTAGATTTTGCCAGTCATCTCCCTCTTGAGCTTTTTATTCAATACTTTTCCATCCATCATCAGCCTTATAGGGCTGGGTCTTCCGACTCTTCTAGTACCTTGTGTAGCCCAGTTAAAATTTTGGTGAACTAATCTCTCTTGGGGAATACGAAGACCCTGCCAAAACCATCTCCATCTACCACTCACGATGATCTCATCCTCATATGGCACTCGAGTGATCTCTCTTATATTTTAATTTCTAATCCTGACAGGCAATTTAACTCTCAAAAGCCTTCTAAGGACTTTGTTCTCAAATAAACAAAATCTGTTGGAGATTGTTTCATTGGGATACCATAACTCATGACCATATAGTAACACGTATCTCACTAAACTAATATTGCAGTTACTTCCTTCAGTTGGATTAGGAAGATAAAGCTGAAAGCCAGGGAAAATCTCTCTCTCTCTCTCTCTCTCTCTCTCTCTCTCTCTCTCTCTCTCTCTCTCTCTCAAGTATATACAGCTACATCCCTCTCTCTCTCTCTCTCTCTCTCTCTCTCTCTCTCTCTCTCTCTCTCTCTCTCTCTCTCAAGTATATACAGCTACATACAAACTAAGAGAGAGAGAGAGAGAGAGAGAGAGAGAGAGAGAGAGAGAGAGAGAGAGAGAGAGAAAGAGAGATACGCGTTCCTAACGGAATGAAAGGACAATTATGTATGTATGTTTGTATGTTGTCAAGTGAAGCCGAGTTATTGAATTCTCTTTTCATAAAACGATGCGCCAAAAGCTGGGGGATTAGAATAGTCGAAAAAAAATAAAGAACTACTTTAACATTATTATCATAATGGTGTTACTTTTTATCTAGACTTATTTACAGGACTAGAAATTTTTTGTTGTTGTGGAGAGCAAATTGTAGGTTGTAAAGATTACAGCAATCATCAGCTTATGTGAAAAAAAAAAAAGAATAAGTTTAAAGCAAACTGCAGAACTCTCTTGGGCACTATCGTGTCAACTGAGCATCAATGTTTTTTCATCTCGATTTAGAATCGGCGTTTTTTTTAATCTTAATTGAGCATCCATGTTTTGTTTTGATAAAAAATAAAACGTTCATATAAAATAACAATGACTCTTCACATAGCCTAAGTGTCTATGTCTCCAGGTGTTTACTATCCAGTCATTTCAGATATTTTCCACAAGTGTTTTTTTTTTTTTTTAGTTTAGAAAAATTACTTGATGTATACATATTCTATAAAGTTACACCATGTAACTTCTCAATAAAAGTGAAAATCACTTGCCTAGTGTGCAGAATATTTAGATTAACCCAAAATATTTGTTTTAAAATCAGCATCATCTATGCATCAGTCATTTACGGCAGCGAAGTATTTCATTTGAGCCTACTATGAGATTCAGGGCCTCTGTAACACGGTTTTTTCGCAATAACTTTTTTTCTATGAATTTCATAAATATAACGCTTATTCAGAATGCACATTATATCTACACATAAATTTTGACTATATCTGCATTACGTAGGTTGAATAAATTTGATACTCTATTAAGTAAAAGTGACGATTTTTGAAGACGGGCCAACTTACTCAGAGAAAAGGTTTCGAACGCACTCGTTACGTAACTTATGACGGCATTTCTTCTCTCTTTCTCGATCGATGATTGGTTATACGAAACGAAGGCTATACCTCTACCAACAATAACACAAAAGTGTAAATAAAAGCAAAGCAGTACACCTTTATGAACTCTGAAACCTCTCCACTGAGAATTGTCATAATGAACAAACGAACAAAATATGTTAATAAATACAAAAACACTTCGATTATTAGTCTAACTCCCAGAATAAGTATCCTAAGAAATTACAGTCTACTTTATAGGTCACAATCAGATTGACAAGGTGTATGGATTAGTTGGTAATTTTCAAAAACGTAGTAGACCAGCTTGATTTGATAACTGCTATATCCAATGTCCAGTGATTGTTATTTATTGTGTAGCTACCTACGTATTTACTGTGAAAAAGAAAAAAAAAATAAATAACTGGTACCATATTTTGGCTTTAAACCTTCAACAGTAATTATCGTCAGAATGATGACTTCACGAGGCTCCACCCACTTTGGCCTCGTTGTAATTCAGGATAACACTGAAGGCTATCATGGGCATTGTTGGATCAGAAAATTTAAATTCTGGCTATAAAAACTAATTTTTCGAGTAGTTGTAAAAAGTGGTAAATGATCCTCAAGGATCCCAGCAGTTGGCCTAAACGTTTAATTCATGTATAGTACTGTTACGGCACTACTGCTACAGTACAGTAGTATTACTACGCTAGCACAAATACCCCACCCACATTTATGTATCGTTCCGCCATTCATAAAGTCTTTGTCATATTCTTTCACTGTGCAATAAGCCATGGCCTCCTTAGAAATTAAGTTTAACTTTAGATGATAGGTTATTTCATTAAGTTGACAAATTATGGCAACTGGGTATGTTATTGCCGATGTTGAAGCTAAAGATAAAGTATGGTATCATTCCTTCATTGCACTATTATCTTTACTACTATTTGTTTTGCTACATGTAGTAATTATTTTAAAGGATAAATGATTTATGTTCACTTCACTTCTATAAATTCCCATTAGATGTACAAATAAAACTCCTAAAACTATTCAGGATTTATTTATAAAATGCAGTCATGCCCAAAACATAGCTAACACGGTTGGTCTGATGGAGATTTTAGCACAAAAATCTTATTTTAACAAAAATAGTTATATAAAGACTGTTTACATACAATCCCTTTCTTTCTCTCTCTTTTGGTGGCATAGTGAATAGTTAATAAAAATGTTCAAAAGCCTGAATGACATTACAAGTATTATAATCCTGCTACGCTAAATACAAATCAGACTATGAACATTGGATTTAAACTAGAAACTGAATAATTACCTATTCAGGCTATAGTAAATATGGCCACGGGCTTTCTCTTGACTGTATAAAGTTGCAAGTCGCAAGACAAATGCAGTTTTGCAACCACGGGGGCAATTCCAAATCCTGTTAGCCATTCTTGACTGTTATGGGTTTCAAAGCCGATGGAAGAAGTTGAATGGGTGTCTGGTGGATGGGCGGAGCAAAATTTTGTCAAAAGGTGTTTACATTGCTTACGTAGTGAATGTTTTCGATTCTTGTCTCGTTATCACTGGCCATGGCGTCGGCTAGATCATTTTTACTCTATAAAAATTAAAACTATTGTGTTTAGGTTATTGATAATGCTGACAAAATTCGTGTGTGGTTGTAAAATATACATATGTCAACTTTCAGCTACATCCGATGCTTTGATAAGGAGCAAAGTCCAAAAAACCGTGTTACAGAGGCCCTGAATCTCATAGTAGTAAAGTACGACTCTTAACTGAGGTAAGTCTTTGTAACGAACTGAGCTGTCCAGGACTTCCCTTGCTATGTTTCAAACAACCAAAGGTGGGGAATTTCAATAAAAAATGTCATAATCGAATGGGATTTTTTCCCAGATAAAATATGTCGATATCAGCATTTTCCAAAAACCTCTTTTGTGCTGATAAAAGGATTAATATTGCTACCAAAAAGCAATTAGAGCATTTTAACGTACCATTATGGAAGAAAAAAAACAAACATTTATGAATACTTTGCATATATTTCTTCATGTACAAGTTTTGCATATAATTTCAAAACATAATTTTCAATTGATAATGCTATTCGGAAAAGAGTGTATCGGAATGCGCTCACATTTTGAATCTCCTTTCAGAAATGAATATCTCCTTTTCTGGAGCAGGTTCCGTGTTCGGGACTGAGGACAACTTGCCACACTCCGTCAATACAAGTAAATGATGATGGGAATTTCATGGTTCTTTTTTTTTACATTTATGTTGTATACATATACTGTATATATATATATATATATATATATATATATATATATATATATATATATATATATATATATATGTGTGTGTGTGTGTGTGTATGTATATGAATATATATATATATATATATATATATATATATATATATATATATATATATATATATATATATACAGTATGTATGTATATACATATGCAATGGTGGATACTGCTGCAGAAGGTATGTTTTGAGGGCGTCATACGCTATTAGGATGTCTCCTTGTTCACAAAGCCAGTCGGAGATATCCAGGAATGTGTCCTCAGGTATAGCTGCGAGAACATAATCTACTTTGATGGTTGAACGAGTCATGCCCTTGATGCGGAACTGGACTTCTGCGTGCTGAAACCAAGCAAACGCCTCTCCACTGGTGAACGACGAAAGTTTCAATAGGACGGTGCCAACTGGCGTGGAGTCCGGCATAGTAAGAGTGAGGGGGGAGGGGGGGAGGAGTGAGTCGACCTCCAGGGTCACCAATGTGACTGGCCAAAAGTAGATTTTGAGTCAAAGACGAGAGGAATGAAACCGATTAATTTCATTACGACACAGCAAGTATATACTGTTTATACACTAGGTCTGGTAAGAAGGTCACAAAATACAAACATGCTATTTCTTGTCAAACCAACAACCGGTTCTGTTAACAGTTAACAATGAGAAATAGACAGACAGGTTAATGCAAGTTGCTGTCAGTGCGAGGGGAGAGCGAAGATACAAAGGATAATATATACAAAAAAGAGAAATGTCGTTACTATGTACGATCGTGTGA
This sequence comes from Palaemon carinicauda, assembly GCF_036898095.1. Lineage (NCBI taxonomy): Eukaryota > Metazoa > Arthropoda > Malacostraca > Decapoda > Palaemonidae > Palaemon > Palaemon carinicauda. Next base: position 57,690,568 of record NC_090736.1, on the reverse strand, counting down.
CACACGGGTGGTACACCCTCTACCCCTCACCTGTCCTGCCATTTAACTCCCAATATCCTTCTGAGGACTTTGTTCTCAAATCTACTAAATCTATTGGTATTATTTCATTGTCATACCACGACTCTTGTCCACAAAGTAATACCTATTAATAAACTAATATATAGTCTGATTTTTTTTTCTAATTTTAGGCGATTTGATTTCCAAATTTTACTTAACCTAGCCATTGTCTGATTTGCTTTCTTCAATCCTTCAATAAACTATAATTCTGGAGACCCTGTATTAGAGATCATAGTTTCTAAATACTTGAGAATGATTTCTCTTAATTACCCCTTTCTCCTCCCAATGATATTTCCTCTTCATTGCATATTCCGTTTTCATCATCTTTGTCTTTCTTCAATTTATTTTGACCCCAAGCATTGCATATGCTCTATGTATATATATATATATATATATATATATATATATATATATATATATATATATATATATATATATATATATATAGTAGATGCACCAATAACTTTTTTGGGGGGTAAGACGTAGCAAGTATGAAACCAGTATAGCCTATATCTACTTTAGTCTGCAAGGGGAACTCCTTTTACCAAAGTAGATAGAAATAAAGAAAGTGCTTCCGCCAACGATGGATTTCGTCCCCTTCGACACCATTGTCTTAAATGTCAACAACCGGCAAAAACTCAGCTCAGAGGAGCAAACAATGATGAGAAACAGCTCAGTTCTGAGAAGCAAACAATGATCAGCAACAGCTCTTGGGATCTGGTTGTCAATAGGCTGGCTTTGCAAGTGATGGCTATATTGTGTATCAGTCGCCGATCGAAACATTCCCTCTGAGATAAATGTTAAAGTTGTCTCTTATCTGTTACTGTTGTCTCTTATCTCAGTGGTGATGATTCATTGATGATTTTGAACGTGTCGCTAAAAGCAAGAAATCGAATAGTAAGGAAGGGTGAGGTGATTCAGATCCTTAATGAGGAGTAATAGTTATAAGGTAAGTCGATTCGTAGTGGGGACGATACAGAGGATATAAGGGCGTTGGTGGGGAGGGGGGGGGGGGGGACGTCCCTTCTAAGGCTAGTGTACTTCAAAAAGAACTCTATTTTGCAAACAAGACACCAAAGGTAAAATTGTTTGTTTGTTTGTTTGTTTCCCCAATCACCAACAATGATGAGATTACCTCGAATGGTTGGAGGTAATTGGAATGAAAAGGAGGGACTCCGGGGACACAGGGTTCGGCAATGGGTCCGGGCAGACCATTCAAAGTTATATTAACGAAGGTTGAAATGGACTCTTCTGAAAGAAGCGAAAACGTGTCAAACGTGTCGACAAAACAATCGGATAGATCGATAGACAGATGCTCCACGCATACAAGGTCGAGAGATAGAAAGAACACCCTAACAAAGAGAACTAGAAATAAAATGAACAAAATTGCTCTAAAACTATGGATGTACTACTGCATATATATATATATATATATATATATATATATATATATATATATATATATATATATATATATATATATATATATATATACATATATATATATATATATATATATATATATATATATATATATATATATATATATATATATATATGTAGCTTGAATAAGTGCATTGAACTATATTTTGTGAATTGTAATATTGTATGCTTTTAATGCAAGCATAAATGGAATTCAATAAAAATGTTGCATCGATAAAAGAGAATCTATTGTATACGAAGACTGCTGTTTGAAAAGAAAGAGAAAACAGAAGAATTCTGCTATTAGGTTATACAAAATAAATCCTCAAGGAAACTCGAGTGTTCCTGCTGAAGGTAGTCATTGCAACATCAAGTGATCGAGTCTGAAGCTCGTTTTTTCTTATCCTCACCTCTCCCACAGTCTCTCGCTCTGAATACAAATGTCTCAGGCGATGGACCTCGGGACCTCGTTTGCAGTCCACGAAGAGCGAAAAATATAAAAAGAAAGCAACAAATAACCTTCCTTTTGCCTGGCCTTGAGTAAGGAAAAAAAGGGGAAAAGGTACTGTACATTGAGAATAATGCAATCAATGTTTTCATTAGAACTTCTATCGGCATCTAAAAGCGAGGACAAATATTATAGGAAAACTTTTCCTTTATGCATTTCCTTAATGAAGAATAACCTTCCAAGTTTTCACATTTTGAAAAGGAAGGTGGAGCCTGGGTTTTAGAGAAGCTGTCTCGCAAGAGCCAGGAAGACCTGCTCCTAAAAATATATAAAAAAAAAAAATTGAAATAGTTTTCAGATCCGGAGGGTTGTACACTTTGCTTCATCGAGGTTTTGTTGGTGTGGTCATTTAGTCATTGGTGTTTTAAATAACGCCTGCTGAATACCCACACACACACACCCACACATACACATACACATACACATACACTTACATACATATACATACATATATATAATGTATATATATATATATATATATATATATATACATATGATTAATAAGCGTATCCCTTCTCGTGTGCTAAGGTACCGAGTGAAGGACAAACCGTGGTTCAATGATGATTGTACACGTGCTTATTTGGAGAAGCAGGAGGCCTATCATCTTTGGAAGGGTAACTGATCAGATTTGACTTGGACTAACTATACTCAGCTTATAGCTTTTGCTCAGAGAGTTTATGCTTCAACTGAAAAGGAATACAATTTAACCATAAAAGAAACCCCTTCTGGCACAACTCAGGAACATAAATAGTGGTCTACCCTTAAATCTGCACTCTTTGATGTAGATGCAACAGCTCCTCCATTACTTAAACCAGATGGCTCAGTCACTCACTGTCCAAAGGAAAAGGCAACCCTTTTGGCTTATGTTTTTGATAGTAAACAAAGTAAGGAAAAACTTTAATTTCCTTATTCCTGTTTTCCTGAGGCTAAACTAACTAGTTTAGCTTTCCTATCTCGTGAAATAAAAGCTCTATTGATGGACCTTGATGCTTATGGAGGTGTAGACCCACATGGTATTTTTCCTTTTTTTTTATATAGACAGCAGATTTTTTAGCTCCAAAGTTATCTGTTCTTTTGCACAAGTTAGCAAGAAGAGGAGCACTTGTTGGAGAATTGGTAATGTTATTCCTCTATGTAAATGTGTTTGTGGTAGCTCAAGTCCAACTGATTACCGCCCAATTTCCATAACTCCTATATTATCTAAAGTTTTTGAACGTCTTCTGGCAAAACGTCTTGATAGGTTTGATGAAAGTAATCAAGTATTCCCTAGTTTGCAATTTGATTTTTGTAAAGGACTTGGAGCGTGTGATGTCATCCTTACAATCTCCAATGCTGTAAAGAAATCCATTAATTGTGGTCAGGAAGTTCGTATGATAGGCCATGATTTTAGTGCTGCCTTGGACCGTGTTAATCATGAGACCCTTGTTTTCAAACTCAAACAGTTGGGAGTGGGTGGGTTGTTTCTTAACATTATTATGGAGTCTTTAAGAGATAGATCTCGAACAGTTGTTGTTGATGGGCACCATAGTGAGTATAGTAATGTGATATCTGGTGTTCCACAGGGTAGTGTTTTTGGCCTATTACTTTTCATACTATATACACATGACATGTGGTTTGGCCTAGAAAACAAGCTTGTTGCATATGCAGATGATGCTACTCTCTTTGCATCAATTCCATCCCCTGAATATAGATCTGGGGATGCTGAAACCCTTGATAAAGATCTAGCTAAAATTAGTGCATGGTGCCAATTATGGGGTATGAAGTTGAATCCTAACAAAACTCAAAGTATGATTTTAAGTAGGTCAAGGACAGTGGCTCGCCAACATCCAGATCTCAGTATTGAAAATGTTTCTTTAACTCTGTATGCCACTTACTACCTCCCATCCGCCGCAGTTTTGCTACTACCACTTCAGATTCGGGGCAACCACGAAGAAATGTGCCAAGGATTGTCAGTGGCCAAAAAACGTGTAAGTAGGCCATCGCTTGTGGCGGTGGCCTCCCATGTTTCTAATCTTTTCTTTTTACAGGATGCAGGAATGGGCGTGCGATTTTTGGTAAACACGGGTGCTTGTCGTTCTCTTTTGCCAAGGGAACTCTTCAAGGCACGACGTAGTCTGTCTACATCTGCCGACGTCCGCTTGGTAGCTGCCAATGGATCTGCGATATCCACCTACGGTTACGAGAACCTCATATTATCGTTCGGAAACGGTAAATTCAATTGGAATTTTCTCGTTACTGACGTCACAATGCCAATCCTCGGTGTGGATTTCCTCTCTCATTTCCACCTTCTGGTCGATGTCGCCCACCGACGATTGGTCAACGCAGACTCGAACTTATCGACACCTCTTCAACCTGCCCCCTCTAACCTCGCTCTCCACATCAGCGCACCCACGGATGCGTATGCCCACCTCCTCACGTCGTACCCGGAAGTTTTCCGTCCAGAATTTCGTCAAACGCCCTCGGTTCCTGCCAAGCACGGTATTTATCACCATATCAAGACGACGGGACCCCCAGTCTTCGCAAAATTCAGACGTCTGGCACCGGAACGATTGGCAGCCGCCAAACAGACGTTCGCCGAAAAGGAGGAAATTGGCCTTTGCCAAAAAGCCTCCAGCCCATGGTCGTCACCCTTACACATCGTTCTGAAGAAAGACGGCTCCCTCCGTCCGTGCGGGGATTACAGGCGCCTGAACATGCAAACAGAACCGGATCACTACCCCCTCCCAAACATCGCCGACGTGACCTCCTACCTGCACAAAGCGAAGGTTTTCTCTACGCTCGACCTCCTGAAGGGGTATTATCAGGTGCCTATGAACCCAGAAGACATCCCCAAGACTGCCATCACCACTCCGTTTGGTACATACACCTTCAATTACTCCTGTTTTGGCCTTCGTAATGCTGGGGCAACGTTTTAACGTCTCATGGATGGCATCTTAGGGGACCTCCCTTTCTGTGTATGTTATGTGGACGACATACTTGTGCTCTCCTCCTCAAAAGAGGAACACCTCCGTCACCTGCGCATCGTGCTTGACCGCCTGCAACAAAACAGCCTTGTAGTCCGGTACGACAAGTGTACCTTTGGCGCCAACAAAGTGACGTTCTTAGGGCACCGTACCACACCTGAAAGAGTCCATCCCCTCCCTGAGAAGGTAGCAGCCGTTCAGAACTTCCCCGTGCCCTCGACCGTCAAAGCTTTGCAGGAATTCTTAGGCATGATCAACTATTATCACCGTTTTCTACCATCCATTGCCGCCACTCTTGCTCCCCTCTACGCCTCCCTCAAGGGCAAGTCAAAGGACCTGAAGTGGGGTCCCCTTCAAGAAGCAGCCTTCTGCTATGCAAAGAAGGCCCTGTCAACAGCTGCGGCTCTCACTTTTCCTATCCCTCACGCCCCTCTCCTTCTCTCCACCGATACCAGCGACGTCGCTATTGGTGCAGTACTCGAGCAGGTGGTCAAAGGCTCTCCCCGCCCATTGGCCTTCTTCAGCAGAAAACTGTCCAAGGCAGAATCGGGTTATTCTACCTTCGATCGAGAATTGCTGGCGGTGCACTTGGCTGTTCGTCACTTTCGCCATTTCTTAGAAGGTACGCCCTTCGTCATTCGCACAGACCACATGCCTCTGGTGCACGCCTTCACTCGACAGTCTGACGCCTGGTCCGCCCGTCAACGCCGACATCTCTCCGCCGTGGCTGAATACAATTGCACCCTCCAATACATCCCTGGGAAAATGAATCCCGTTGCCGATGCCCTGTCAAGAAACACGTTGGCTGCCGTTCAACTGGGATTGGATTACAACAGCCTGGCTGAAGCCCAATGACAGGATCCAGAGTATCAAGCTTGTAGGACATCCTGCACGTCCCTCTGTTAGGAAAACTTTTCCCTCGAAGACTCCAACACCACCCTCCAATGTGACGTCAGTACTGGTAGACCGCGACCTTGGATTCCTGCTTCCATGCGCCGACATGTGTTTGATTTCATTTATGGCCTTTCACATCCCTTGTGCCGTTCTCCTGCACAGCTGCTGAAGGCGAAGTTCATTTGGCACGGCATTTCTAAGGATGCTAAGGATTGGGTCCGTGCCTGTACTTCTTGCCAAACTTCCAAAGTACATCGACACACGGATTCATGAGTGGGCACCTTTCCTCAACCTCATCGTCGTTTTGCACACATTCACGTCGACGTTGTAGGCCCCCTACCCACATCAAAAGGACATCGTTACCTGTTTACCGTCATCGACCGCTCCACTCATTGGCCTAAAGCCATTCCCATGGAAACTGCAACGTCTCCCTCATGTACATCTGCCTTACTCTCTGGATGGATTTCAAGATTCGGTATCCCTGAGCATATTACTTCTGACAAGGGAACCACTTTCACCTCTCAATTGTGGACGTCATTAGCGAATCTCCTGGGCATCACCCTACATCAGACAACGGCCTCTAACCCCGCTGCCAAAGGAATGGTTGAACATTTTCATCGCACCCTCAAAGCAGCTTTGATGTCCCGCTGCAAGGATTGCAACTAGTTTACTCAGCTTCCCTGGGTCCTCCTGGGACTAAGGACCACTCCTAAAGACGCTCTCGACGTCTTGGCAGCTGAAATGGTGTATGGCTACCCGTTGATCGTCCCTGCCGAATTTTTTCCATCTACAACCTATTCCGACGATCTCCATCGCATACGTCACGTCGTGGGAAAATTTACTCCATGCAGCCAGACTTACAAGCCCCCAGCTAAGCATCACATACCAATGGACTTGCACTCTGCAACGCACGTTTTCCTGCGCAACGACACTAGCAAGCCACCACTAACGCCCCCTTATACAGGCCCTTTCCTTGTGATCCGACGCAGTCCGAAAGCATTCCTACTAAACATTCGGGGTAAAGAAGACTGGGTCTCCATTGATCGTCTAAAACCTGCTTATCTTCTGCCAGATGACCCGCCTACAGTTCGCCTCTCCAGATCAGGGCGCCCTATTTAACATGTACAGTAAGTCATTTTTAGGGGGGGAGCCATGTACCAACCGTGTGTCACACAATTGTACATAATTCCTTTTGCATATATTATGCTTGTATCTGCGCTCTTCCCTCGCACTAAACGAACATGAAAATTCATGTCTGCTGTTTCCTCTGTAACATTGTCTGTCTTGTTAACTTGTTATGTCCTGTTGCCTTGAGGTTTTGTATATAAAGGAGAGTGTTCTATAACAATATAACTCAGTCAATTGCATCCTACCTTTGAGTTCACAACCCTCACTCGGCACCGTCACACTGGACAGCAAATTTACTTTAGAGAAATACATTAGGTCTGTGTCTTCTTCAATTGCACAAAAAAAAATTGGCTTATTGAGAAAGTCTTTCAAGATTTTCGGGATCAATCAATTCTGAAGAAGTGTTTTAATTCTTTCATTTAACCATGTTTTGAGTATTGTTCTCCAGTCTGGTCTTCAGCTGCTGATTCTCATCTTAATTTGTTGGACAGAAACTTACGGTTTATTACATTTCTTATTCCTGATCTTGATATTAATCTTTGTCACAATCGTTCAATTAGTTCATTATGCATGTTGCAATAGATTTTCCATAACTCTGACCATCTTTTACATTCAGATCTCCCTGGACAATTCCATTCTGTTCGAAATACTAGGCAGGCAGTTAATTCTAATAGCCAGGCACTCTCCATCATGAGGTTCAATACTACACAGTATTCTAGGAGTTTTATTCCTGCTGTGACAAAATTGTAGAATGATCTTCCTAATCGAGTAGTTGAATCAGTAGAACTTCAAAAATTCAAAGTTGCAGCAAATGTTTTTATGTTGAACAGGCTTACAAAGGTCCTTTTATAGTTCATATATCAATTATCTGTTTTGACGTTGTCACTTTGTAGAATGATTTATTGTTAATTTGTTCTCATCATTAATTTATCTCCTTATATTTTCCTCACTGGGCTATTTTCCCATGTTGGAGCCTTTGGGCTTATAACATCTTGCTTTTCCAACTAGGATTGTAGCTTGGCTAGTAATAATAATATAATAATAATAATAATAATAATGATGATGATGATGATGATATATATATATATATATATATACATATATATACCGTATATATATACATATATACATATATCCAAATGTATATATGTATGCATATATATATATACTATGTATGTACATTATATACACACACACACACACATATATATATATATATATACTGTATATATATATATATATATATATGTATATATATATATATATATATATATATATATATATATATATATATAATTTATATATGTATATATATATATATTTATATATATATGTATATATATATATATATATATATGTATTTATATATGAATATATTTGTATATATATGTACATATATATAAGTATATATATACATATATATATATATATATATATCTATATCGTGTGCGGACATGATGCCGAACTCACTTATGCCGAAAGACAAGAGGCCGAAGCCAAGAAGCCGAACGGACAGGAAGCCGAGCAGTCATGAAGCCGAATGGACAAGAAGCCGAACAGTCATGAAGCCGAATGGACAAAAAGCCGAACAGTCATGAAGCCGAACGGACAAGAAGCCGAACAGACATAAAGCCGAACGGACAGAATGAACAATATTGAAAAAATTCTTGGTTTGTCGTAAAATAGCCAGCTACCATAAATTAGCAAACAACCATAAGCCTCAAAAAGGAAAACAATTACCAGACACTTCAAAGAACCATACGAAGAGCAAGAAAAATACAAGTAGAGGAAGATTTAGACGTAACAACATCAATTTCAGGTTGCTTTTTTCATTTTGGCCAATGCATTTGGCGCAACATTCAAGCCTTTGGACTGCAAAACTGGTATGCTGAACCTGATAATGTACACCTAATTAAACAATTGCAGGCTCTTGCTTTTGCTCCACCAGCAGATATTCAAGAATTATTTGACAAATTCATTGATCAATTAGATCCCGCAATCGAAGAAATGATAAGCGACGTTCTAGTTTATTTTGAGAGAACATGGTTAGGAGTAGTTCAACGAGGAAGGAGAAGGAAGGCTATTTTCGATGTAGAATTATGGTCTGTGCACTCCCGAGTTATGGATAATTTACCCAGAACTAACAATTCTCTTGAAGGTTGGCATGCCGTTTTAAAAAAAAAGACTTAATCTAGTGCATCCCACAATACCCAAGCTTCTTAGAATTATAATGAAAGAACAAGCTACAAATAAAGTTCTAATTGAACAAGCACCTATGGGAATCGATATTTCGCGGACAACCAAAAAATATGACGCCATCAACAAAAGAATCAAGTCTATTTGTAATTCGTATAACAAAGAAGACGGTCTTGGTTTCTTACGTGCCTTAGCATATAATTTTTAGTTAAATAAAAGTTTTTTTTGGCTCCATTCAAATTTATTGGTAAATTTTAGTTATTTTTTCTCCATTTTTATTTTATGATTAAGAAACATTTAAATTTTTAGTTAAATAAAAGTTAGTGTTTCTTCATTATTATGTTGTGATTTATAACCATTTACCTCATAAAACTGAATGTGTCGTGAAACTAAATTATCCATTCTTCATCCTGTCCGTTCGGCTTTATGTCTGTTCGGCTTCTTGTCCGTTCGGCTTCTTGTCCGTTCGGCTTCATGACTGTTCGGCTTCTTGTCCGTTCGGCTTCTTGTCCGTTCGGCTTCTTGTCCATTCGGCTTCTTGGCTTTGGCCTCTTGTCTTTCGGCATAAATGCATTCGGCATCATGTCCTACTACCATACACATACATTATATATATATATATATATATATATATATATACATTTTGGAGTAGGGAGACGCGTTCTGTTTTTTCATCCATTTATTTGCGCCGACGTTTCGTATCACCTTGATACATTTTCCAGGCTGAAACGATTACAAATCAATTGTGTATAAGTAAAAAGATACACACAACGTTTACCAACACCAAAATTAAAAAGCTTTTTAATAAATTAAGAATAAAAACAGAGTAAAAACAGAAACACAGAATAACAGTGAAAGGGCTTGGAGCAAATATAGAGAAACAAATTAATTCAATAATAATTATAGTAATAATAATAGAAAAATATATAATAATAATGATGATAATAATAATAATAATAATAGAACGAACAAGACACCTACCCACAGCGGTAGCGTAAGGAGAACTGACATGAAAAATTGTTATGGAAGGGAGTGTAAACAAAACAACAGGTAATTAGGCAATAAACAATTGGGTGGAAGACGACTGGTGGTTAAGAGAAGGTACAGTTAGCTTAATCATTATTGATTCAAGGGTGGTTAGTTCATCTATATGTCGGGTTCTTCCTATTATATTAAAATGACTGGTATCTATGTGTGTTTTGCAACTTTTACTGTGATTTCTTATGTTTGATTGTTCTGGATTTGATAGTCGACAACCCGTTCTATAGCTAATTCCCTGATGAGAGGAAATTCGGACTTTTAGCAGCCTCCTGGTGCAACCGATGTAAGTGCCGAGATCACATCTGGGACAATTATACTTATAAACGACACCGGAGGCAAACAGGGGGCTGATCTTATCCTTGACTTGGAAGAGTGAGCCGATAGTTCGGGGGTTTATGGGAATTAGTTTTAAATTAAGGGCAGGCAATTGCTCACTGAATAGGTTAATGCATTTTTTCCTAAATTTATTATTATGGAGAAAGGGAAATCTAGCAAACATACGGAGCTTGGGGACATTGTGGACTATTGGGGTTGGATTGAATTTCAGATTAAGTAGCTTATTAAGGGATCTATGAAAAATTGCTGGAGGGAAATAATTATCCTTAAAGTAATCAGCAAGGAAAGTCACTTCAGTATGAAAGGTAGACCAGCTTGATGTCAGATTAATGGCTCTATGGAGGAGAGTTGACACGGAATTCAGTTTAAAGTTAAAAAAACATGAGCTATAAAAATTGGTCCCCAGGCCAGTAAAGGTGCTCTTTCTATAAATACCAGTATGAAAGCCAGACTCGTCCTTGGATATCCTCACATCAAGGAACGGAAGTGAATTCTGTGTCTCTGTTTCAACCGTAAATCTAATGTTATGGTGTTGGTTGTTTAAAAACTCAAGAAAGGTATCAACATGGTAATTACATCTGAACAAGGCGAAAGTGTCATCTATGTAGCGTCTATAAAATAATAAATAAATTTAGGAAAAAATGCATTAACCTATTCAGTGAGCAATTGCCTGCCCTTAATTTAAAACTAATTCCCATAAACCCCCGAACTATCGGCTCACTCTTCCAAGTCAAGGATAAGATCAGCCCCCTGTTTGCCTCCGGTGTCGTTTATAAGTATAATTGTCCCAGATGTGATCTCGGCACTTACATCGGTTGCACCAGGAGGCTGCTAAAAGTCCGAATTTCCTCTCATCAGGGAATTAGCTATAGAACGGGTTGTCGACTATCAAATCCAGAACAATCAAACATAAGAAATCACAGTAAAAGTTGCAAAACACACATAGATACCAGTCATTTTAATATAATAGGAAGAACCCGACATATAGATGAACTAACCACCCTTGAATCAATAATGATTAAGCTAACTGTACCTTCTCTTAACCACCAGTCGTCTTCCACCCAATTGTTTATTGCCTAATTACCTGTTGTTTTGTTTACACTCCCTTCCATAACAATTTTTCATGTCAGTTCTCCTTACGCTACCGCTGTGGGTAGGTGTCTTGTTCGTTCTATTATTATTATTATTATTATCATCATTATTATTATATATTTTTCTATTATTATTACTATAATTATTATTGAATTAATTTGTTTCTCTATATTTGCTCCAAGCCCTTTCACTGTTATTCTGTGTTTCTGTTTTTACTCTGTTTTTATTCTTAATTTATTAAAAAGCTTTTTAATTTTGGTGTTGGTAAACGTTGTGTGTATCTTTTTACTTATACACAATTGATTTGTAATCGTTTCAGCCTGGAAAATGTATCAAGGTGATACGAAACGTCGGCGCAAATAAATGGATGAAAAAACAGAACGCGTCTCCCTACTCCAAAATGTTTATGCTTGAGTAATTGCTCCTGTCTCCATACTACTTATATATATATATATATATATATATACATATATATATATATATATATATATCTTACGAAGCTGATCTAGCATGAGAGTAAATATTTTATTCTCGTATTTTATTTGTGTATTTAAGGGGTGTATAACCAGCTCGTAAGGTGGGTGTCACTCATGTAGGTTTAAGTAAATGTATATAAATTACATAAGACTTTTGTCATTTATTTAGTTATATTTTCGTTCAGTTTTGTATATTTAAATTTACGTGATTTTTAACATCACCTAGTTTTGTTACGAAGTCTTACATAGTCTCATAGGTATGCTATATAACACACACGAGGTATAAGCACGAAGGATTACGTCATTTTTATGTTCCCATGTGGTTAGAAAAGACCTGAAATTTCAAGACTAAATTTATTACGAGAGGAAGGTGGGCGGAGTTAGCTGAGAGAATTGCCTCGCAAGTTATGTTAGTAACCCTTATTCAAATTACTACGTTGACAACCTTAACGCCACTAGACCATGCCCCCACGCTTCCAGTAGGCTAAATTGGAGGGTTCTGGAATTAATTAAGTTAATATATATAGGACCTAGTAATGCATAAGCAGCAGGAAAGATCCAGCCTATCCCTTTGAAAGAGCCAAAGCTCACCAGCCCTCTCTCCTCTCAAGTGTGTATAGTGTTTTCCTCTCAAACATGATTAGTGATTTCTCTCCAACCATGCATAGTGTTGCTAAAAAGTTGGTGATATTTTTGGGTGATTAATTAAAAGTGTAGTGTGTTAGCGTAAGTACATTTTATAATATAAATTTTTGTAACTGGCCCTGTGAGTTTTGGGTTAAACAGTGATGTGCATTAAAAAAATTTGCTTTACCGTTCTGTAACCTTGTGAGAACCAAAAGACGTTTGTGTAACAGTTACGTTAATGTTAATTTCAATATTTTTTAGTCATTAGTATGTTAAAGTGTTAACTCGTTTCATTACTTGTCGAAATCAAATATTCTTATAAATTAATTTTTGAAGTATCACGTTATAAGTCGCAGGTCTAATTCAGATTTAAGTTTAGAGTGATTTATTTTTTGTGTTAATTCATTTAAATTATTGCTATATCTATAAAATATATTTATTTTTGTAAAGTGCGTATTATTTTGATCACCAATACTTGGTATAGTACTTCGCTCGCTATTCCTGACTAAGAACCGAAGAAAGAGGTTGGTTTTTTAATAGTTCCCATAAAGTAATCACCTAGATTTGTTTCGAGTTATGTAGAGACCTTTGAATATTCAGTGTTCATATATATTACCATCTGGGAGAGGCGTAATATTCTCAGGTCTCGGTGTATTTTTAATATGTGTCAGATTTATGTAAAATAAAGCAGGTGAGTTTGGAGCTCGGGAATTTACGTAATTTGCGAGTCGTATATTATGTTTATATATATATGTATATATATATATATATATATATATATATATATATGTGTGTGTGTATATATATACATATATATTTTATATTCCTGTATGTATGTATCTATATAGAAACCTAACCATATATACATATATATTTATATCTATGTTTGTGTGTATATATAATTAAATGCATTTAGGCATATACATATAGCAGCTTGACACAAAACATATGTAATACACACACACACACACACACACATATATATATATATATATATATATGTGTGTGTGTGTGTGTGTGCGCGCGCGCGCGAATGTTTAACGTTAGTATGTAAATATATCTATGCATACATATGTGTATGTATTAATTTGTATATACATATATTGATAGAGAGAGAGAGAGAGAGAGAGAGAGAGAGAGAGAGAGGGACTTCTTTAAAACATTAAAATAAACTCTACAATAAAATATCTGTTAAAAATATTTTCATTGTGTTTATCCTTCATTTTATTTACGCATGATATCCTTGTTGTATGAGGGAGGCCTCTTAAGCTGTAACTCATTCTCCGCAATTGCGTCATTAATTGCTAATCAATATTCAACTACCGAAGGTTATATTTGCATATTTTGGTCATTACTATTTCCTTTCTGTTTATGGATCGTGAATCTGTTCTTCTATACTAAAACTTTGATTGGATTTAGGTAATCTCAGTTGCTCATGTTATCTGTCCATTATTATGAACACGGAACCTCTATTGGAACAAATATTCTAATCCATAATTTTCCTCATTTTCTACTGAATTAATTTCGAATCAGACATTTCCAAGCACCAAGCCACTGTTCCTCGGTATGCTTCACTTCACCAAGGAATATTTTATAATGGCTGCAATAGGAATCGGCAATTCCTATTCCTGCTTAGCGTTGCGCAAAGAAACTCGGAATCAGATGATCTGTTTTTTTTTTTCTGTTTTTCTTTTTTTTTTTTTGGCGGGGGGGGGGGGGGGGCTCGAATACCATCTGAAAATCCATAAAGAAATTTTTCATTTTCTTTGTTATATTAATTCCGAAATACTTTTCACTGTTCATGTATGCATCAGTTCTTCTTTTAGTTATGTTCATTTTTTTTTTTTTTTTAGTGTGAAATGTCAGTTTATAATCCTGCGATGTATCTCTCTGGCAAAATCTGTAATTTCCATCCAAAGCTTTTTCTTTTATTTTTCTAAACAGAAATTGAATGTACGGAATTTCATTGAAGGCTCTGCTTGTATTGGCATTACTCATATTCATACATAGTTAACGTTCCAGCGTTTACAAAACCCGCATAAACGGCGTCGAATTAAGAGAGGGAGAGACTGAAAAGCGAAAAAAGAAGAATAATATAAACATTGGAAATAGTTTTAATATTGTGATATGAAGCGAGATGCAGACGAAAGCAAAAAGGAGGCAGAGAAGGGACGACTATTTGTAGAGCAGATAGAACAATAACAGAGGCGGAAGAAAAATAGATTAACGCTGAAATGGAAAACTGTTTTTATGAAAAGAGAAATGTTTCGAATATGATGCGAAGCACAAGGGATATAATGGAATCATTGTATTCTTTTTGTGAATGCTGAAGGAACGAACGGGGGTAAATCAGCTGTTTGTTTTTCAGTAGTTTAGTTTATGTAAATAGGTCTGATTGTAAGTCACGGTGGGGGAAATATAGCAAAGGTAAAGTATTAAGGATTGAGTTAGGAATTGTGCATCATCATTAAAGGCAATGTTGAGAATCACTGGCATTGGAAACAAGACTTATTTATAGAAAAAAAAAAAAAAGTTTTTGCTGCGAGTCATCAATTGGAATTTCAGACCACCTTCGATGCAGACAGTTTCCAGTAACTCAAGTCTGTGTTGTATAAATGCTCACTGGAAATCAATAAAATTTTATTAAGCAATATGAAATAAGAAAATGGAAAGCTATTTAAAATTACGATTTGATACATTTATCAAAGTAAACTTACCAATTAAGGCAGTTCTTATTGACACACCATTAATACCAGCATCCAAAAATCCAATATATAGGTGAACGGTGATCATTAAAACTATGATGAATGATAAATGATTTGCTGTTTACCAAATAAAAGTTTAGTGATATTGTCACTAGCAAAAATGTGTTAGTGACCTGCATGTCAATTTGGATGCTGCCCACTGTCAGTGATTTAATTGGGTCAATATTTCATTAATAACCCATGGAACAAACAGAAGCACTTTGCAATAAAGCACAACATTCAGCAAAGATAATGATTATTTGTATGATAAGATTAATGATGGTATTTTTTAAATATATCGACTGGGTTTTCAAAAGACCCTTTTTCAAAGTAATCTAAATTTTCCAAAGAATAGTTTTTTTAGATAATGAGATTAAAGAATCGAAGTAAGTAGAGGTTTTGAATAGATCGTAATCATTATTACCCAGTATTATTTTGAGTGTACTTAAGAGACCTTTGGGTATTCAGTGTTTTGTATATTGCTGTCTGAGAGTTATTTAACTGTCCCAGAGCTTGGGTGAAAATATTTTCAAGTGTAACAGATTTATTGTAAAATCAAACAGGTGAGTCTGGAACTCCAGAGGTTGTATAGCTTGCCAGCCGTTATATATATATATATATATATATATACATATATATATATATATATATATGTATGTATAATATTATGTGCTTGGATTCTAGACACGGGACCATAGTGTAATAATATATACTATATGTATGTGTGTATATATATCATATATGTGTGTGAGTGTGTGTGTGTGTGTGTGTTTACCTATATACACACACTGATATATACATGTATACATATATACACTACATAAATTTTTATATACATATATATATATATATATATGTATATATATATTCACAATCATGTACCTTATATATATATATATATATATATACTTTATATATGCCCTGTATTACATTTGTTAACACGTAATGATCCATTCTAGGTTTTCAAAGGCAAAGCACAAGTTCTAACTACAATTATTTCCTCTTTGATTAGTTCTGATGGAATTTTCTGCATTTCACACATTTAGATAAATTCATTCTTAGATCGTAATTTACCGGGAATAAAAGTTATAAGTAGATTTAAAAAACTGAATTTTCAGTATCATACTAATTTAATTAAGAATTCATATAATCACCATTATAAAGTAAAAAAAAGGATTATAGAGTTTTAGACGATCACGGAAAAGACAAGGTTTTTCAAACAGTAAATGGACATAGAATTATAGACTCATAGGATTAGATTTAGGATATGAAAAATGAAGAGAGACAAATGTACCCTTGGATATATGTATCATCCTGAATGACTCGAAACCTTTGACCTTCTGCTGTCCTTCCTTTTATATAGATTAATGATGAGCTTCTTGTAATGCGGAATAACATAGGTATCCTTTTCAGCTTTATCTCGTGATTTATCACCAATGGCAAAATGACAGAAATCCAATACTTGTGCTCTGTTCTAAGATCTGGTTTTTATCGTTACGATTGGGAATATGGTTATCGTTATTTATTATTATGGTTATGGTTGAAGTTGTGGTTATTCATTCCTATAGATATTATTAATATTATTATTATTATTATTATTATTATTATTATTATTATTATTATTATTATTATTATTATTATTATTATTATTATTATTATTGTAAAGCCATATATTATACTACCTTAATATTTGGATTCTCTCTCTCTCTCTCTCTCTCTCTCTCTCTCTCTCTCTCTTTATATATATATATATATATATGTATATATACATATATATATATATATATATATACATATATATGTATATATATATATATATATATAGTATAATAAGACGGGATTTTCGTGTTCAAATAAGCCATATATTATACCTTAATATCTAAATTCTCTCTATACCTCTGGATCAGAGACCCAAAGGGGAATCAACTCAAAGATATTAGCTTCTAGTTGCACGATAGTGACATACCGTATAGCCATATGTCACTGTCGTGCAAGTTTCTAGGACCAAGATTCAATTCCCGGGCCGACCAGTGGCTATTGTCTTTGAGTTTATTCCCCCTTGGGTCTCTGATCCAGAGGTATAGAGAGAATTTAGAAATTAAGGTATAATATATGGCTTATTTGAACACGAAAACCCCGTCTTATTATACTATATATATATATATATATATATATATATCTTGCAATTTTCATTAAACGACAGATGTTTGCGTAGTTTAACTAGTTTCACCTCCATCCTTTCCAATTTCCACCGTTTTATCTTATTGTGTAGAGAACGTTGGAGTGTGGTCGGCATTCGGACATTAAGCAGTCGGCGTGCTACATCTGGCCACAGTGCACAAACAACTACGACAGTAAATAATTAGCATTTTTTTATTGTTGTAGAGTACAGTATGCCGCAAACCTGGTGATATCTTTTTATTTGTTTTTTTTTTTTTTACTTTAGAAAAGCGTTGTTCTTAAGAGCCACTTAGTATTAAATCTTATATTTCACTTTGTAAACAGGTGTATGGATTAGACAACGTTGGTCATTTGTTATGAATATGTTTATCATTGAACAATGTTAGATCTTTAAAAAAAACATTTCATCATAAATGATATTTCAGAACAAAAATTAAATACGTTACTGTAGCACTGTGGAATACCAAATACAGTTGCTGGACCGTTGGCTTTATTCGACTTGAAGTTGTGGCAAGGTGTTGCCCAAACCGGTACAGTGTTAGTATCAATGTTGCCAAGCAAGCATACAAACACTAGCGCTCACACTTACCAATTCACACCACATTCACCTCCACTGAGAAGAAGAATGTACAGTACAGTACACATTCGCATCAAAATAAAGCGTGAATTCACTCAGAATTCACACCAACTGGAATTCCTGTTTGGGGTTCGACATTCTCAAGATAATAAGAGATAGTCATTCTGAAATTATTTCTTTTAATTTTCTATGTATTATAACGAACTTTCGGACTGTACACCGTTCATAATCATGCTAAACTAGGATCTTGAAAATAATAGTCTGTTGAAGAGTTACTGTACATAGGTAATGATAAGAACTATTCGCAAATGTTACAATTGTTAATACAAAATATCAAGCGAATGTTTTTATAATTAGTCGAAAATAAAAATTTCAATTGCCTATCCAAGCAAGTTGCTATTTAACAATATACAAGAAATTTTGTACATATACATAAAACCTTATCATCGCATGATGATACATAACTTCCATAATTTACAGATATGTATGTTCATTGTTAAAATCAATTATTCAATATACATAGTATAAAATCAACAATAAATAATTTAATAAATACATCTTAGTCAGTAATACAGTAATATAAAAGTTCACAAAAGTCAGTGTTTAAATTTTTTTAGAAGCCTATCACAACCTT
>NC_090736.1:57650868-57660868 GCF_036898095.1 Palaemon carinicauda | reverse complement strand
GAAGGTATGCAATCCCTTTCCCTCTGTTTAAGCCTTGGGCTTATCCCTAAGTGGTTTTTTCCGAATTTATTTTCGATAAAACTATACTAAGGTGTTACTGTACCTTCCTGTTCCTGTAGTTATGGTTCAAGAGGGACAGAACAACAGAGTTTTTTAGTCTGAATCTGTGTTGTCTGGCTTGGGGCAGAGTCCCCCTCGCTGACCTAACACATACAAAGGGAGCTTAGCTCCCTTAGGTCACTACCGAAGGTTTCTGTAGTTATGATTCCTTCTTTTGTGATCGACCAGACTAAGTCCTGTTGCTGTTCTCGGGGGAGGATAAGTTCTTCCCTTGGGAGTAGCAACGCCTTCCTTGCTTTGGTGCTCTGGAAGCTGGCAAGTATTGCTGGCCTTTCCCCTTAGATCTCCCTCAGGCTAAGATAAGTTTCTTGGCTGCGGGTGATCTGTCACTAAAGCAAGGTTGGCAGGACCCTCTTGTCCCTTCCCCCTCTATCTCCGTAATGGCCTAGCCATTACTGTACTGTACCTTGCCGGCCGACAGAACTGGCCGGCTGGGGTCTTACTGTACTGTACGTCGTTCTACTTCTGGACCTAGTATAGGTTGGGATGCGGAATTGACTCAGCCCATTGCCGGCCGGCAGAGCTGCTGGCCGGCAAGGGTCTTATGTTTTCGAGTGCTGCCCGGACCTCTCTTGGTCCCTCATCCATGCCTGCCGGCAGAGCCGGACGGCATTGGTCAAGGAAGCCTGAATTAGTTTCTCCCCTTCCTTATATGCACTATTTCGGTTGCCGGGCTTGGGGGTTGTGTACACTCTTATCCCGGCATCCATTCTATTTTCTTCTAGTGCTGTACCTGTCCCGGCTGCCGGCCTATGAGGCCGGCTGCCGGCCTCATAGGCCGGCAGCCGGGCAGGTGTAGTCTTCTGGTTCTTTTGCTGCCGGCTGGCATCGGTCTTGTACCTTTGCCGGCCGGCTTATGTCAGTCCTTGTCTGCCGGTCACCAAGAGTGTGGCCGGCAGCTGGGTACTACCTTGTGTAGTTGCTGGCCGGCAGCCATTGCCGGCCAACACTGGCTGTTACTGGCCGGCAGTTGCTGCCGACCGGCACAGGCATTTGAACCAGAGTGCTGCCGCCCTATAGCTGTTAAGTAGTATACTTTAAATTTAGTTGTGGTGTGTGCCGGCCGGCAAAGGCAGGCCGGCACACATCCTCCTATACTGTACTAGTATTCTTCTGTATAGCATATACAGTAAGAAGAAAACTATAGTAAAGGTTTAGGTACAGCACTGTATCTTCTAACACTATTGTGTTTTCTTGCACAGCCCTTTGCTGTTGCCCTCAGATAGGAAGCAGAGTTCTTCCCTGTCTATTATCCAGGATTTTAAAATCATTGCTTAGGTGTGAGCTCCACCTGTTTCCTCTGGAAACCTTGCATTGGTTACTCTAGAAGAGATAAACCACTTTGATTTTATTATCTGGAAGGCTGCAACAATGGGTTGTGAGGGAAACACAAGTGTGTGTCTTTCCTTTATGAATTGTTATGCTATACTATGCATATCCAGTGATACATAGTTCACTTGATACTCATAGAAATTTCTTCTCTTTACAGGAGGACCCTCCGAAGTGCGGAAATGTTTTCTGCAATGTCCGCAGCAAGAACCTCTGCGGACATGAGTGTTGTAGGAGACACGCAGCATGCGCTGTCTCCAAGGATGATCTCCAGTATTGGGACCCTCAGGTATGTACTGTATGCACTAACCTGATTACTGAGGCTTTTGATTCCCCTAGAACGGCGGAATCAAGGGATATAGCAAGGGAAAAGCTTCGTACTTGGGTAAGGGGCTTCAAGAAGAACACCTCTGGCCCTTATCTTCCAAGTGAGAAGATGAGGGCGTATCTTTTTCCCCAGGCATCAGCTGAGGCAGTGATTCCCCAGCCTCAAGAGGAGATCCCTCAAGATCAAGTCCAGGTGGACGTGGAAGTCGCAGTCGCGATGCAAGACATCCAGTTGGATGACAGGATGTCTGACCTGGACGAACGTTTGGAAGAAGACCTCCTGGCAGAAGGTCAGGATCAAGTTCAAACCCCGGATGTCGTAGAGGATGAGGTCGACGAGGTGTCGGCTACTCCGGTTCAGATGCCGGAGCCTATCCCCTCAACATCGGCTGGTCTACCAGTAGAACTGGGACAGGCCCTCTCTTCAATTGTTGGAATGATCCAACAAATGCAGAAGGAGAATCAGGAGAAGGCGGCTGCAATGGAACTGCGTATGCAGTCCCTGGCAGAATCACATGGGCCCCAGAAAAGGCTCAATGTGAAAGACCTTCCCATATGCTCAGATGCTAACCCATGGAGGTATGCTGAGCACATGCCGATGACGACTGGAAAGATCGTCATCTCGGATAAGCTGGGTTCAGTTCCCCTAGAGGAGGTAGAATTCTGGCCCAGCAAGGCATCATATCCGGACTGCTATGTCCGGCTGAGAAAAGAACCAGCTTCAAGGGAGGAGACAGAGCCGAAGGAGGTCATTATTATGGACCACGCAAGGCTCAAGCCCTACTTTCATCCTTGATGAAAGAGAGGGGCTTCTCTAATTCGAAGGTAGCTGCATTGAGCAAGAAGCTCCCTTCTTTTGTGTCCTCTCCTGATAAAGCCTTCCCCTTTTTACAGAAAGGGTTTGCGGCTGTCCTAAAGGCAGTCGAGGCCGGCAAGCCTTGCTCCTCCCTGGAGGAGTGTAAACCCTTGTTGCTGGCCCTGCCTATGGACCACAAAGACTGGAAGGATGTCCATCTGACATTCTCAGTGGGAAAGTTGGAGGCTGATATTGCCGGACGGCAATTTGGCGAGGACCTCCCCAAGCTGTCCGAATCTCTTTTACGAAGAGAGTTCGAGACAAAAGAAAGACTGGCTGCCTCAATGTCTCATCAGACTACTCTTGAGACGATGGCAAGTGACCCTAAGGTCCATGAAATGTTCATGGTAGTGGCTAAGTCTCACCTAGCCACAGTGACGAAGGACCTTTATGGCTTCGTCAAGGCAAGGAGAGCTTGCAGGGAGTTCGTGTTCACCGGGGCTTCGGTGAGACACGAGCCAAGGAAGTTAATCTCCTCCAACATTTGGGGAAAAGACCTTTTTCCTACCGATGTGGTCAAAGAGGTTGTTGATAAGGCCGCCGTGGAGAATAGAAACCTTCTCCAGAAGTGGGGTGTGGCTATCAAAAGAAAATCTTCCCCGGATGAGGGTCCTCAACCAAAGAGGAAGAATATGAGGACTAGGCTACTGTCTCGGCCAGCCAAGCCTTATAGACAGCAACAGCAACTGCAATTGCCTTTGCCTCCAGTGCCCCAGATGGTGGCACAAACCCCGACTACTTTTCAGTGGGTACCCCAGGCTGTGCCAGGTCAGTCAACCACATTCACCCCAACGTTCGAAGGACAGTCTTCTTCCTTTCGTGCAAAACCTAGAGGAGCAGCCAGAGGCTCGTCTAGGCGCCCCTCAAGGGGAAGGGGATTCAGAGGTGGTCGTGGTCAGGGGGGCAAGACCTCAGGACGGCAGTCCAAGTGAAACGATACCGGTAGGAGAGAGACTGATGAAATTTTAGGATCGCTGGACCTTCGATCCCTGGGCCCAAAGCCTACTCAAGAATGGACTGGGTTGGAGCTGGTACAGCACTCCACCCCTGTGCCTTCGGTTTTTCCAACACTCCACCCCCGTTTTGGAGGAGTACGTTCAAGAACTGTTGGAGAAAAAGGTGATCCGAAAGGTGAAGTCCATCAAATTCCAAGGGAAGCTGTTTTGTGTTCCCAAGAAAGACTCGGAAAAGCTCAGAGTCATTCTGGACTTGTCGCCACTCAACAAGTTCATAGTGAATTGCAAATTCAAGATGCTAACACTGCAACACATAAGGACCTTACTGCCCAAGAGGGCATACTCAGTCTCTATAGACTTGTCAGATGCCTATTGGCACATTCCAATCAGCCGTCGACTCTCCCCCTACCTAGGGTTCAGGCTACAACGGAGACTGTACGCCTTCAGAGCCATGCCATTCGGGCTAAACATAGTCCCAAGGATTTTCACGAAGCTTGCGAGCGCAGCTCTCAAACAATTACGCCTAAAGGGAATTCAGGTAGTAGCCTACCTGGACGACTGGCTGGTGTGGGCAGCATCCGAGACCGAATGCTTGCAAGCTTCCAGTCAGGTGATCCAGTTCCTAGAGTACCTAGGCTTCAAGATCAACAGAAGAAAGTCTCGACTTTCTCCATCCCAAAAGTTCCAGTGGCTGGGAATCCACTGGGACCTTTTGTCACACAGTTTCTCCATCCCGATGAAGAAAAGGAAGGAGATAGCGGGCTCTGTCAAGAGATTTCTAGATTCCGAAAGGATATCAAGACGCGAACAGGAGAGGGTACTAGGCTCTCTCCAGTTTGCTTCAGTGACAGACCCAGTGCTAAGAGCACAGCTAAAGGATGCAACCGGAGTTTGGAGAAGGTATGCATCAAACGCGCGAAGAGACCTGAGAAGACCAGTGCCGCCTCGGCTACGTACTCTTCTCAGACCTTGGTCCCAAGCCAGACATCTAAAGAAGTCGGTTCTTCTTCAGCCACCTCCCCCGTCGATGACGATTCACTCAGACGCCTCAAAGGAGGGATGGGGAGGTCACTCTCATCGGAAAAAAGTCCAGGGGACTTGGTCCAAGCTATTCAGGACCTTTCATATAAACTTTCTAGAAGCTATGGCAGTGCTCCTTACCTTAAAGAAAGTCTCCCCGCGTCACTCGATCCACATAAGATTGGTGATGGACAGCGAGGTGGTTGTGAGATGCTTGAATCGACAAGGGTCGAGGTCACCACCTCTCAACCAAGTGATGTTAGCCATTTTCGGATTGGCGGAAAAGAAGAAGTGGTACCTGTCGGCAGTTCACCTTCAAGGAGTCCGCAATGTGACAGCGGAAGCTCTATCCAGGTTCACACCGATAGAGTCGGAATGGTCTTTAGACGCAGGATCATTTTCCTTCATTCTGAATCAAGTCCCAGAACTGCAAATAGACCTCTTTGCGACGAAAGACAACAAGAAGTTGCCCCTGTACGTGTCCCCGTACGAGGACCCCTTCGCGGAAGCAATGTCCCTCGACTGGAACAGATGGTCCAGGATTTATCTGTTCCCTCCTCACAACCTTCTGTTGAGGGTCCTCAACAAACTGAGATCCTTCAAGGGGGTAGCGGCAATAGTGGCCCACAAGTGGCCGAACAGTATGTGGTTCCCCTTGGCGTTGGAACTACAGATGAAGTTCGTGCCGCTACCACATCCAGTTCTGACCCAGCGAGTCCAGAAGTCGACTGTCTGCGCTTCATTACAGAAAACCCGGACCCTGCAGCTCATGATTTTCTCGCCCTTGCGGTGAGAAAGCGTTTCGGGATTTCGAAAGCCAGCATAGACTTCCTAGAGGAATATAAGTGCAAATCGACTAGAAGGCAATATTAGTCATCTTGGAGAAAATGGGTGGCCTTTGTAAAGGCAAAGAATCCGCAGGAGATCTCAACAGACTTCTGCTTATCTTTCTTCATCCACCTCCATGGCCAAGGGTTGGCAGCTAACACGATTTCAGTGTGTAAATCTGCTTTGATGAGACCCATTTTATTTGCCTTCCAGATCGACCTAGGTAACGAGATCTTTAATAAAGTTCCGAAAGCCTGCGCTAGGCTCAGACCTTCAGCACCTCCAAAGCCCATCTCATGGTCTTTAGACAAAGTTCTTCATTTCGCCTCCCTGTTGAGCAATGAAGAATGTGCGTTAAAGGATTTGACGCAAAAAGTTATTTTCCTATTTGCACTCGCGTCCGGGGCCAGGGTTAGTGAGATCGTAGCCCTCTCGAGAGAGGCAGGTCGTGTTCAGTTCCTGGATGGGGGGGGAGCTGAACCTGTTTCCGGATCCTACGTTTCTCGCCAAGAATGAGTTACCCACCAACAGGTGGGGTCCCTGGAGAATCTGCCCTCTGAAAGAAGATGCATCTCTATGTCCAGTAGAATGCCTAAAGGTCTATCTTCGTAGAACTTCAGACTTCAAGGGTGGTCAACTATTCAGGGGAGAAACATCAGGCTCAAATTTATCTCTGAATCAACTCAGAGCGAAAATCACATATTGTATTCGCAGAGCGGATCCTGACAGTACACCCGCAGGTCACGATCCGAGGAAAGTTGCCTCATCCCTAAATTTCTTTAATTGTATGGATTTTGAACATCTCCGTTCATACACGGGCTGGAAGTCTTCCAGGGTGTTCTTTCGCCACTATGCGAAGCAAGTAGAGGAACTTAAGAGATCTGTGGTAGCAGTGGGTTGTGTAGTTAACCCTACTGTTTAACTCTGCGAGGAACAGTGGTCTTAATTGGGACGATTAAGTCCAGGGTGAGTGTGTAGGTACATACTGTACTACAAACTAAATGAGGGCACCAAGTGCCCATATAGACTGTTCCTTCTTTCAAAGGTGAACCTAGCATAAGTTCAGACATGTGTGCCGAGCGTTTCTAACGCTAATGTGATTGATTTGTAATACAGACTTTTATGACTTGATACCTTGGTATCTTATTAAAGTGGCGTTTAATGGTTTTTCTTTCAGATAAACAAGTTCTGTTTACTATCATACTTATGCTTAAAGTTTTGGGTTATCCTCTTTTATATATATATATATATATTTGTTGTTAACCTGTCTGTTTATTATCTGTCAATAAACTTGTTCTTGAGAACCATGCGTCTCTTTCACCTGTGTCAATTTATTGGTATAATTGAGCATTTTAATTCTATGTATCTTATCTGGGATAATTCTGATAGAATTGTTCTGTTATGCAAGCTATGTTGCATTGGTTTATGTAGTCCCCTAATGGGAGGACTCCGTCCCATAAAGGGACGAGGGCGGTTTTATTAGTTTCTTCCTATGCGGATATAAACCTTTGTCCAATACAAGTATTGTGCGGATTACTGGTCAATATATATTGACGCAGTGGTTCTATACAAACTATGCTTTACTTAATATAGGGCGAGACCACTATATTAGCTTGCCTGGTATTCATACATAGATATATGTACTCTTCGAGACTTTCCAGAGTCTAGTAGGACTCTTCCCTGTAGGGGGCAGGAAGCTCTAACATAGTTTATAGTTAGTTGAAAAGATGTATAACGGTAACATCTTAGGTCTCTAGGTCTAGTCGACCGGGAAAAAATTACCTTCGGGGAGTACGGCACGTTCTGAGAATCCACAGATACAGTAATGCTCTGGTACACTTCCATCAGGACGACATGGCTTGAGCCCAAAAAACGGATTTTGATCGAAGCGAAAAATCTATTTTTGGGTGAGATGGCCATGTCGTCCTGATGGACCCGCCCTTGCCTTTCTAAGAAAGGGCTGTAGGACCCCTCCCTACATACAGTATCTGTAGCACCTCGTGTACGCTACAAGGAATACAGATGGCGCCAGGATTGGCGCCAGGCACGCATACAAATCGGGGGATAGGGAAGCCTTGGGAGCGGCTCCCCTTTTTCTTTCCCGAATTCGTATCTCGTCAATCACCTCCTACGAGACGAAATCTCTGTCCAGGTTGTAGATTGCCATGTGACGTGTCTAGAATACGTCCTCTGATATGTCGCGATATCCCTTTCACGAGGGATACTCGCTCCAGGAGTTAGAATTCTGGTACCTTAAGGTAAATTCTCTGGGAATATCGCCGTAGTTGTAATATACCCTAGGAAGCTACCCTATAGGAACTTCCATCAGGACGACATGGCCATCTCACCCAAAAATAGATTTTTCGCTTCGCTCAAAATCCGTTATATATATATATATATATATATATATATATATATATATATATATATATATATATATATATATATATATATATATATATATATATATTCTTATATATGTATACTGTGTATATGTATGTGTATATACATATGTATATGTGCGTATATATATATATATATATATATATATATATATATATATATATATATATATATATATATATATATATATATATATATATATATATATATATATCATTATTATTATTATTATTTCTATTATTATCATTAATATTATTATTATTATTATTATTATTATTATTATTATTATTATTATAATTATTATTATTATTATTATTAATATCATTATTATTACTAGCCAAGCTACAATCCTAGTTGGAAAAGCAAGATGTTATAAGCCCAAAGGCTCCAACAGGGAAAAATACCCCAGTGAGGAAAGGAAATAAGGAGATAAATAAATGATGAGAATAAATAAACAATAAATCATTCTACAAACAGTGACAACGTCAAAACAGATATTTGATATATAAACTATAAAAGGGCTTATGTAAGCCTGTTCAATATAAAAACATTTGCTGCATCTTTGAACTTTTGAAGTTCTACTGATTCAACTACCCGATTAGGAAGATCATTCCACAACTTGGTCACAGCTGGAATAACATTTCTAGAATACTGTGTAGTATTGAACCTCATGATGGACAGTGCCTAGCTATTAAAATTAACTGCCTGCCTAGTATTACGAACAGGATGGAATTGTGCAGGAAGATCTGAATGTAAAGGATGGTCAGAATTATAAAAAATCTTATGCAACATGCCTAAGAACTAATTGAACGATGGTGATATAGATTAATATCTAGATCAGGAATAAGAAATTTAATAAACCGTAAGTT
Organism: Palaemon carinicauda; assembly: GCF_036898095.1. Taxonomy (NCBI): domain Eukaryota; kingdom Metazoa; phylum Arthropoda; class Malacostraca; order Decapoda; family Palaemonidae; genus Palaemon; species Palaemon carinicauda. The sequence goes on along the minus strand of NC_090736.1, from coordinate 57,652,160 downwards.
TATGTCCAACAAATTAAGATGAGAATCAGCAGCTGAAGACCAGACAGGAGAACAATACTCAAAACAAGGTAAAATGGAAGAATTAAAACACTTCTTCAGAATTGATTGATCAACGAAAATCTTGAAAGACTTTCTCAATAAGCAATATTTTGTGCAATTGAAGAAGACATAGACCAAATGTGTTTCTCAAAAGTAAATTTGCTGTCCAGAATCACGCCTAAAATTCTCAGTCATACAGAGTTAAAGAAACATTATCAATACTGAGATCTAGATGTTGGGGAACCACTGTCCTTGACCTACTTACGATCATACTTTGAGTTTTGTTAGGATTCAACTTCATACCCCATAATTGGCACCATGCACTAATTTTAGCTAGATCTTTATTAAGGGATTCAGCAACCCCAGATCTATATTCAGGGGATGGAATTGATGCAAGGTGAGTAGCATCATCTGCATATGCAACAAGCTTGTTTTCTAGGCCAAACCACATGTCATGTGTATATATAGTATGAAAAGTAATTGGCCAAAAACACTGCACTGTGGAACACCAGATATCACATTCCTATATTCACTATGGTGCCCATCAACAACAACTCTTTGAGATCTTTTACTGAAAAACTCCATAATTATGTCAAGAAACAACTTACCCACTCCCAACTGTTTGAGTTTGGAAACAAGGGTCTCATGATTAACACGGTCCAAGGCGGCACTAAAATCATGGCCAATCATACGAACTTCCTGACCGCAATTAAGGGATTTCTTTACAGCATTGGAAATTGTAAGAAGGACATCACATGCTCCAAGGCCTTTACAAAAATCAAATTGCAAACTAGGGAATAGATGATTACTTTCAGCAAACCTATGAAGACGTTTTGCCGGAAGACGTTCAAAAACTTTAGATAATATGGGAGTTATGGAAATTGGGCGGTAATCAGTTGGACTTGAGCTACCACAAACATATTTACATAGAGGAGTAGCATTACCAATTCTCCAATAAGTGCTAAAAGCTCCTCTCCTTGCTAACTTGTGCAAAATACCAGATAACTTTGGAGCTAAGAAATATGCAGTCTTTATAAAAAAACAAAGGAAAAATACCATGTGGGTCTACACCTCCTTAAGCATGAAGGTCCATCAACAGAGCATTTATTTCACGAGACAGAAAAGCTAAACTAGTTAGTTTAGCCTCAGGAAAACAGGAATAAGGAAGTTCAAGTTTTTCATTACTCTGTCTACTGTCAAAAACATCAGCCAAAAGGGTTGCCTTTTTCTTTGGACAGTGAGTGACTGAGCCA
>NC_090736.1:57633368-57645868 GCF_036898095.1 Palaemon carinicauda | reverse complement strand
ATGGTTGGTTTCGACCTGGCCTTTCATTAGAAGGGGCTAGCGTTCGATCCCAAGTATGAGGTAGAAATTTATTTCTATTTGAACACAATGTTGTGTTGATATTTATCCATATTGACTCATTAGGGGTAATTTGAATGAATTACTACCAATTGTGTCACGTGGTGGGCCGGGGAAATCGGGTAAAACTCGCTGGTAAGAGACTGATGTCTCGCCAGGTAAAACCTCGGACAGCTAGTTAGCGTCAGGTTCCGATTTCCCTTTATGGCTTCTCGTGGCATGGTTGGTTTCGACTTGGCCTTTCATTAGAAGGGGCTAGCGTTCGATCCCAAGTATGAGGTAGAAATTTATTTCTATTTGAACACAATGTTGTGTTGATATTTATCCATATTGACTCATTAGGGGTAATTTGAATGAATTACTACCAATTGTGTCACGTGGTGGGCCGGGGAAATCGGGTAAAACTCGCTGGTAAGAGACTGATGTCTCGCCAGGTAAAACCTCGGACAGCTAGTTAGCGTCAGGTTCCGATTTCCCTTTATGGCCTCTCGTGGCATGGTTGGTTTCGACCTGGCCTTTCATTAGAGGGGGCTAGCGCTCGATCACAAGTATGAGGTAGAGATTTATATATATATATATATATATATATATATATATATAATATATATATATATATATATATATATATATATATATATTTATATATATATATTTATATATATACTGTATATATATATATATATATATATATATATATATATATATATATATATATATATATATATATATATATATATATATATATATATATATATATATATATATATATATATATATATATATATATAATCTGCATATGTATTGGCTCTTATGGAATCATTGATGAATATTGTAACGAACCAAGAGTAGGTTGTGACTCAAAAGGCGAGATGTAACTTTATTACAGAACATCTTTTTTATATGTACATCAATTCCAGGCAAGAAGGCCATAACATATAACAGACTGTTTCCTGTACGACCAACAACGGTTTCTGTTAACATTTAACGGTGAGAAAAACAGAAAAGTTGATTCAGGTCGTTATCAGTGCGAGGGGAGACTGAAGATACAAAGGAGACTATGTACAAAAAAAGAGAAATGTCGTTACTATGTATGATCGTGTGACATCCGGTTCGTACAATATGTATGACTGAGTTGAAATTTAGGTTTCATTCTTGAAAGAAAGATATATCATGAAGAGGTATTTGTGGGTTTACAGTTGACTATAAAAATGGCACGAGGTAGTTAGTATAAATATCTTTATGTGTATGTAAATTTATGTGTATTTTCTCTGCTAATTAAGTAAAATGAAACATATAACCAAAATATTCCACCGGACATCAATTCTTCCATTGGTTTGAGTGAGCAGTTTAGTGTACTATTCATCGTTGAGTTGAAGGGTTGAGATTGAATACGATCATTGCCAGATTTCTAGTGATGGAAATCCCGGTATTTAAAAGTAAATAGCTCTATGTTTTTCAGTTCCGGAACTAAAGTCTCTCCTACTCTTACCAAGTAGCCACTGAACAATTACAATGCAGTAGTTAACCCCTCGAGCGAAGAAGAATTTTTATTCAGATGCATGGGGAAAGAGGAGAATGTGTAAAGAATAGGCAAAGGAAAAATAACAGTAACCAGAGATGGATGCAATGTAATACTGCTTGAGAAGTCAAGCTCAGCTCCCCCATCCCTCGGACATGAGGGAGAGGGATTGGTCATACCTTGATAAGAAAGGTGTGTGTTTGCATATGTTTGCATATTTATATAATTATTTAGCCGTCATTTTGACGGGTCACGTACACTTGTTCTTAAAAATTATAGTGTCAAAGATTTAATGGAAAATAAGAAAATTAATTGCAAAACAAGAAACTTTTTAATAGAGGCACTGTGTTGAATCTAATGTTTTTTTAACTCGCAAAATTGAAAATCCAGTGTCTATAAACAGAAAATAAAAAAGCAGGAAAGAAAAATGAAAAGGAGAACCGCTACAGTTAAAAATAAACCATTTGTTTAACGATGTGGAAATTACTAAGAACGTCCTGTTGTTTCCCTGGCAAAGAGTTTGCCGGCTCCTTTAATGCAATGCCACTTGGGCCAAAAACGGGAAATGTTGGGGGAAAAAATCGTTTTTATTCTCGCACAATTCTGCAACTTTATGTCTTTTCATCACTTCAATTGGTGTCATTTTTCAGTGTTTGGATAGAGGAAAGTATTTGTTAGTGATATATATATATATATATATATATATATATATATATATATATATATATATATATATATATATATATATATATATATATATATATATATATATATATATATATATACGTACATATATATATATATATATATATATATATATATATATATATATATATATATAATATATATATATATATAAAATAAGCCATATATATCAATACATTAAAGTCTTGATTCTCTTAACGACTTCGGGATCAGAGTTTCAGGTGAAATCCCTCAAAGAGTATAGTATCTGCCCGGCCGGATTTCGAACCCTGGTCCAGGATATCTGTATGACATTGACCTTACCACTCAACCACGAAGAAAGATAAAAGTCAATGACAATTCTTCTCTACATATACCTATCGAATTCAGGTTTTTTGTACTTTGAATTGAAATCAACCCATCTTCACCTTCCTAGCTAATTGGTAGTTTGCGACTTGGCATTCAATTAATGATAAATTTTGCACATTTAAACATGTTTTTCATATTTCAAGAAAGCCATATATAATAATACATTAATGTCTAGATTTTCTTAACGACCTCTGGATCTGAGCCTCCGACGAAATCACTCTAAGACTATAGTATCTGACCGGCCGGGTTTCGAACCCTGCTCCATGATACCTGTATGACATTGACCTTACCACTAAGCCACGAAGAAAGATAAAAGTCAATGACAATTCTTCTGTACACATACCTGTCGAATTCAGGTTTTTTGTACTTAGAATTCAGATTTTAATGCATTAGTATATATGGCTTATTTGAAATAAGAAAAACACGTTTAAATGTGCAAAATTTATCGTGTATATATATATATATATATATATATATATATATATATATATATATATATATATATATATATATATATATATATATATATATATATATGTACATACACATTATATGTATATACAACAATAACAAGTACAAAGACCTACGATATGTCCTTATTCATGTTTGGGATTCAGTGAAGGTGGGAAATTTTTGTTTGATCACTAATAACCAACCAACCTAGTATGGGTGGCCTTGGCTAAGTAAAGTATTGCTGATAATAGCGATAAACAAGCCCTCTCAACATGTTGAGGTATCACCACTTAGAAAGGTGTAGTATGTGTATATATATATATATATATATATATATATATATATATATATATATATATATATATATATATATATATATATATATATATTACATGTATATATATATATATATATATATATATATATATATATATATATATATATATATATATATACATGTATGTATATATATATATATATATATATATATATATATATATATATATATATATATATATATATATATATGTGTGTATATATATATATATATATATATATATATATATATATATATATATATATATATATATATATATATATATATAAATTATATATATATATATATGTATATATATATATATATATATATATATATATATATATATATATATATATATATATATATATATATATATATATATGAATGTGCGCGTGTGTGTATGGTATATATAATCTACTAAATATATTTTAGGGCTTATAAAGAAAAGCGATATAACAAATCTATAATTTCTAAAATTCTTACTAAATTTACCAATGAACTCCTTTTCGAAATCCTTCTTCTGTCCAATTCAGCCAGAGTTATTTCGACTTAAGTCATTATCTTGGAGTTTATCGTTTGCCTTTCAACCATCCTGTGTTGTCTATTCTTTTATTCATCTTTTTTTCTCTTTGCAATTATATATTTCAAATGAATAATATTACCTTTGAAGAGATAGGGCTTTAAGAATATTAGAATGCAAGTCCTTGCATCATTAATAGTTTATGAATTAACTCGAAAACAATATCAAATTACGTTTATTATGCCATTGACTTCCTCTCATTAAATTCAACTCTTCCTTAGTGGAAAATGTCTGTGTCTTTAAAGTTGCAAAATTATTCGTTGCGTCTTTTTTTTAATTGGAAGGTTGTCTTTGTAGGCAGTAAAGGTCTTACTACAGATGTAGCAACGAAACGAATCATGGATTTCTGCTTTGCTTTCCGTCTGAATCTCCCAATATCAGGTGAAGTTTGCTGTGATACTCTTATGTATTTATCAAGACAAAGGCAGCAATCTTGGCAGCTCTCCTCATGGTCACATGTGATTCCTTCCTCAGCTCCCTGGCTGCCTCCCTCATGTCATTGGAGACGATGCCACTGTTGTGTCGTCCACGATCCGTAAGGGCTTCAGCCAAGAGCAGGGGCTGGAGGTCATCAGTTGTTTTAAGGTCCCCTTTCTCCTGGTGACTAAGGATAGAGTCTATTAAAAGTTCAACTTCTAACCTCTTATCTCTAGGTTTGGGGTGCGATATGAAGTGACAGTTAAGCCCCAGCCGGAGTATTTCATCCTGGATGGATGTAGGAGTATAGGAGGAAGTATTAATATATTCTTGCTTGCTTTCATGGATACGGGGTTTGCCTCCATTAATATCAATAAGTTTCTTGTGAATAGTCCTCAACCTCTTAGCCTAGTCACGGTCCTTAAGGGTACGGATAGCCTGGCAGATGTTGTCTGGGTACGCCAAGCTGTTTAGGGGAAGGTGGACAGCTTCTTCATGGTGGTCGTCTTCGTTATCATCACTGGATGCATCACTGCTAATGTTGGTATCATCAAGGGTAACAGATTCCGAACCTGATCGGCGAGGATTCCTTCTGATGTCTTCACATTCCTTCACCAGGCGGTTCAGGCGCTTCAAGAGCTCACCTTTCACTTTATTCTTGTTATAGAGTTGTCTCTGGAGGAGGGACCTACAGAAGTCACTGGTCCTTGGGTCATCTCGGGCTGAGGGGTCATGCAGTCTGAAGTTTGTATATCCACTTGATCCTGGAGAGAGTATACAGGGACCCTTCTACTCCAACCCTTAACATCCCCGAGGAGGCACTCCGAACTCTGCTTGAAGTATGTACTAAGAAGGCCCCTTTTACCACACACAGGGGCCACACATATATACAGAAGGATGGTGTAGTGATGGGCTCACCCAGTGGTGTGTTCTTTGCCAACTTTTATATGGGAGTTGTTGAAGAGAGGGTTTTCTCACGAATATGTCGTCCAGACGTGTACGTGAGATACATAGATGACACTTTAGTCATAGGCCCTTCTACCTAGGACATGAAGACCCTCCGCAGGACGTTTGAGGAATACAGCTGCCTGAGGTTTACTGTCGAACATAGCAAAGATGAACGGCTGCCTTTCCTAGATATTCTCATATCTCCTTACACTTCCGGATTTGATACTAGTGTGTACAATAAGCCCAATAACCTCGTGTTATGCTTGAATGGAGACAGTGAATGCCCTACTAGGTACAAGGCCTCCATCATCCAGGCCTACGTCCGCAGAGCCCTCTCCCACTGCTCCTCTTGGGCTGCCACACACCAAGAACTCGACCGAGTCGTCCAGGTCCTGGTGAAAAATGGCTACTCTAATAGACAAGTTAGTCGTGAAATCAAGCTAGCCATGGACACCTGGTATTAGGGTGAACAACCGACCGTGAACACCACAACTAACATCAAGCTTTACTATAAAGGGTTCATGCATCGGGATTATCAAAAGGATGAAAAGTCCATGAGAGACGTAATCAAGAGTCACGTCTCCCCTGTGGATAAAAACACAGAGGTCAAGTTGACTATTTATCAAACTAACAAAACGAGGTCTCTCATCATGAGGAATAACTCAGCCCTGCCGACTCAGGATATTCTCAAACAAACCAGCGTGGTCTATTCCAACTTATGCCCTGTTCCAGGATGCTCTGGACGTTACATAGGAATGACCACCATGCATCTGTCAAAGAGACTGTCTTGTCATGCCCAACAAGGTGCAATAAAAGCTCATCCCCTCCATGTCCACAATAACAACATAAAATGTGAGGAAATACTCAAGAACACCGAGATCATAGGCCATGCTCCAGATAGCAGGAGACTTTGCATACTTGAAGCCGCTTCTTATTCAGAGAGAAACGCCAACTCTCAACACTACCCAAGAAATGTTCCTCCTCCGCTCCTGTCAAAGGAAAAACTCAAAGAAAAATAACCCAACCAACCATGACACCTCCAACCAGGACAACCCAGCAGATCAAGACATAAACAACTTCAACATCATTGATCAGCGGCAGGATAGCCTGCCTAGCCTACATACCGTCTCGGTGAGCTCCCCCACCAATCAGAGCCCAGCTCCCAGTGGACAAGATGGTGATTCAACACCCAGGAGTGAGTGGGAAGACAGTCTGACTGTACTACAGCCTCTCTTGGCGAGCAGCTTAGCAAATGAGGATCAGCCATTCTATTTGCTCTGGCCACGACGCTCAAGGTAGTCAAAAAATTCGCTGCCTCTCTGCCTAAGCCAGAATTACCATATATAAGGACGTAGCCCTCATCGTTTCCAGCACTCAAGCCTGAGGAAGGGAGACAGCACTCCCGAAACGCGTAGCTTGTTCTCTGTACACTTTTACCTGAAATGTGAATCTTACCTAATTTGTGAATTTTATATTAAAAGCTTGACTTGCCAATTATTCCTGAATTTGACTACCCACCATGAAGGATGAATTTTGCTTAGTTACTGGGTGTATGCAGTAGTCCTCAAAAGAAGATAATTAGAGCCATCAAGAAGACGGAGTATAAGATCAATGCAACTGAGGCAGCCATTAATTTCAACAATTATTAAAATTATGATAATAATAATAATAATAATAATAATAATAATAATAATAATAATATCTCTTAATGGAATTCTAGTGTCCCATGTCAATGGATAGCGAGACATCGGAACATGGTTTTTTTTTCACTTTTATTACAAAAAGGTTTGTGAATACACTGTACACAGCCGATACTCTCAGCTGAGTTCCTTGTCTAATGATCGCTCCAATGGTACTGCTTAACTCTCGGCAAGTAAGATGCAATGTTGCTCTATGAATATGCTGAATTGTTAGGTTTTGCGGAATTCTCACTGTGATGGAAATATACTGTCACCAGTAAGATATCACCATAATACCTAATGAAACTAGGGGCACGTCACGTATGAGAGGTCATTGATTGCGCCCTACCATTTGTGAGTCATAGTATTCTTAAAAAGATAATTAATCTCACTGTATAAAACGCATATATTGCATACAAGGACTAGGACATTACTACCCCCCCCCCCCCCACCAAGCTCCTCACTCCGGGAGGAGGTTTGCACTCGCCTTCTCTAGTCTATGATATATGGAGGATACTCCAACCCGGAATTGGCATGGCATGTACTAGTTTGAAATGCAACAAAAATAAATACATAGAAATCACCCAAGAAAATTACAGACATCTTCCACAAAAAAATAAAAAAAATTAAATATTGCATGTAAAAGTGTATACAATATAATATAAAATAATTTCACTCATTTCTTCTTATGACCTCTGCAACTAAAATACAGAATACCCAAAGGTAAGAAAAAAACCCACATCAATATCAATATTAAACAACCTCATCAATAACCTCTCTCTGGTTGCGGGCAATAAGGGCCTTATGGGCGGGACAAGGGCAGGAATAGATATTCCTTCATCCCTCGATTTTAATTGTGCGGGTTTACGCACAATTCCAAAGCAAACGGACGAAAATTATATCCACACTTCTACCATAAAGAAACATATGAAAGTAGTTAAAGAGGTTGAAATTTCCATTGAAAATATATATCCAGATATTGTGAAAAAAATCAAAACAGATACTTAGAGATCTGAAAGATATTCAAAAGCCATCTACTCCTATACTAAACAATAGTACAAACTCTCTCAGGCCGTGTCCTTGCCTGATCTGATGGAGGTTCCACTTGAAACCAATTTACCTGGTGAATCTGTAGTGGGGAAGGTGCAACAACCTAACAGCTCACAACCTTTTAATTGAAAAAGAGAGAGACCTTCATCTCTCTCGCCTCCTACCATAAGAAACATTAGTCACAACTTCAAATAAATATGATGTCTTGTCTACTGATGTTTCTGATCAACAGGAAGGTAAATTGAATAAATCAGAAATACAAGTTGATGTCCACCATCTTCCTGAACAATTAAATCAAAAGAACATAAAGAAAAAGACGAACACAAGACCCAATATATCAACATCCTCTCTAGAGATACCACCGGGAAATATTGTTAGATCAGATATTGCCAATGGGAAGACTTCATCCAACGTGTCTTCCAAAAACAAACCATAGTTTTTTCCTCCATTCTGCAATGGAATCGCCAGGGTTTAAGGGCGAAATATGAACAGCTCAAGCTCCTCATACGTGAGCACTCCCCTATAACTGTATGTCTACAGGAAAGCAAGCTCCATGCTGATACTCCTTGTCCTCGAGAGTATGTTAGCTATAGGACACCATATGATCAACGAGCAGGGGGCCATGGGGGAAGTCTTATATACGTTCGTCGAGATGTTCCCCAAATCTCTTCGTCTATCTGTACCCCTCTGCAGGCAGTGGTTGTACTGATTGATATAGGGAGAAAATACACAATCTGTTCTCTTTACTTCCCTCCAAATTATAACATCTCATAGGATAATACAGTAGAGGTGATTAAACAACTCCCACAACCTTTTCTCTTACTAGGAGATCTTAATAGTAGACATCCTTTATGGGGTGATGTTTTGGCAAATGCAAGGGGTAATATTATGTCATCAATTTTGGAGAATGAAGATGTAGGTCTCTTTAATACAGGAGAGCCCACGCACTTTCATGCATGTTCAGACAGGTACCTTGTCCTGCATTGACCTATCAGTTGCATGCTCTAACTGTCTTCTCGATTTTAATTGGAGAACATTAGATGATTGGCATATCTGTGATCATGCACTAATCATTATAAACACCAACAATGGTCCACCTTTACTGAGATCGCCACGATGGAATCTTGATAAGGCAGACTGGGATAGATTTTGTGAGCTAAGTGGAACTGAAGGAAATGCAGAGCAGTTTGAAAGTGTTGATGATGCCATACACTTACTTAATGGAACTCTTTACACAGCAGGAGTCAATTCCATTCCCAAAACAACAGGGATACTCAAACGACGACCAGTCCCCTGGTGATCATCAGAAGTAACTGCCCTGCACAGAACCACAAGAAAGTCTTTAACTCGATTGCGCAGCTGCCATACTGAGGAGAATTTAGTCATTTACGAGAAATGTAGAGCACAATTCCGTCATGCCTTAAAAGAAGCTAGGCGCCAGTCTTGGTTTTCATTTGTTTCCCCCGTTAACAGTAGAACACCAACATCATCAGCGTGGAGGAAAGTGAAAAAGATAGCTGGCAAATTCACCCCAAACCCACCACCAGTGTTAAGGGTAAATGGTCAGTATATGACTGGAGCAACTGAAGTTAGCAATGCCCTGGCTGACCATTTTTCAAATACATTATGCAAGTGTGAAGCAGCTCCTGGTTACGAGTATAGGAGCATTGAAGAAAAGAAAGTTTTAGATTTCGCAACAAGAAAGGAAGAGTCATACAATTCTCCTTTTACTGAAAGAGAATTTGATTCTGCACTTGCTACGTGTAACGATACAGCCTCTAGACCCGATGGAATTCCTTATGCAATGATTAAACATGTACCTTTTAATACAAAGTCATTTATTTTAAGCATTATTAATAGAATATGGCATGATCATAGTTATACAAGTGTTTTTGAAGTAGCCATTATCTTAGCCTTTTTAAAACCAGGTAAGGACACGTTTTTAGCAGCAAATTATCGGCCAATTGCATTGACATCTTGTTTATGTAAAACCTTGGAGAAGATGGTCAATGTAAGACTGATGTGGTACCTTAAAAAGAAGGGTATTTTATCACCCATTCAATGTGGATTCAGATAAATGACCTCAACGACTGATGTGTTGATACGACGTAAGTCCTCTATTTGTGAAGCCTTTGTTTCCAAACAGCACCATGTGACAGTCTTTTTTTACCTTGAAAAGTCATATGATACCACATGGAGGTATGGTATACTTAAAAGAATTCATGAGTTTGGACTAAGAGGAGAGCTACCACTATTTATTCAGCCATTTCTTTCACATAGAGTTTTTCAAGTGATAGTGGGGACAACTCTATCAGAGAATAAATGCCAGGAAGAAAGAGCTCCTCATGATAGTGTGCAGAGTGTAACCCTGTTAGCACTAGTAATTAATGGGATATCCTCAGTCATTCCCCGGGATGTTCTCACAACATTATTTCTGGATGATCTCTCCATATCATTTGCTGGAGCTAGAATGGCAATGGTTGAGAGAAAAATACAACTCTCAATTGACAAAATTATCCAGCGGGCCGATATGAGCGGATTTAAGTTCTTGACAGGTAAAACTACTATTGTCCATTTCTGTCGTATCCAGGGAATGTATCCAGACCCATGTGCAAGTGAAGCTAAATTTTTAGGTTTGATATTTGATTGTAGGCTTACAGGGATTTCTCACTTAAAAGCATTAAAAGCTAAATATCTTAAGGCTCTAAATCTTTTAAAAGTATTCCCCAATACATCCTGGGGGGAGGGGGGGAGACCTCAATGCTTTTTTAAAAGTATACAATACCTTGATTTTTTCCCAAATTAGTTATGTATGTGAAATAAACTCTTCAGCCACCGCAAGCCGGTTAAAAATATTGGATTCAATACATCATGCTGGTTTTAGATTGTCCACTGGAGCATTTAGAACTTCACCTATCCCAAGTCTCCTTGTTGATGCTGGAGGGTTGCCTCTAGACCTATACCAAATGTCTTTTATTATTCGGTATTGGTTTAGATTGCAAAGACTCCCTAATTCTTTAGCCTTTCAGACATCACACCTTGTAAGGCACTCAACATACTTTGAGTTGCATCTAAAATCTCTTCAACCATATGGCTTTTGGGTGAAACAATTATTAAACAGTCTTGATATAATTAGAATTAAAGTGCTTCCATTTAAGGTATCATCAACGCCTCCATGGAAATTACCTGAGGTATCTTTTTGTAAATACTTTATTGGGATTAAGAAGAATATGACTGGCTTAGAATCCAGGTCTCTTTTTATGTAACATGTTGCAGAACATAGGGGATCGACTTTTATTATACTTGATGGCTCCAAATCTGATGCTGGCATTGGTGTTGGAGTACATAGTAATGGTGTTAATTGAAGATGTGCACTTCCTTCCATATTTACTGCTGAACTATATGGCATACTAACCGCTATTGAGAAAATAGCGTTGGAAAAGGAGAGTAATTTTACAATTTTCAGTGATGCAAGGAGTGTTCTTCAAGCTTTAGAGGTTTTTAATTCTAGTAACCCTCTAGTTTTAAAGATTTTAGAAAGGCTTTTATTATTGGACAGAGAGGTATAATGGTTCGATTTTGTTGGGTTCCAGCACATGTAGGTATGTCTGGGAATGAGAAGGCAGATTTACTGGTGAAGAATGCAGCATCCGAGTTGCTACCAAGACGGTATCCCATTCCCTGTAATGATATCCTACCTAACATCAAGAAATTTTTTTGTAATAAATGGCAACAGCACTGGGATAGTCTAGAGGGAAATAAAATGATAGAAATAACAAATGTCATATCTCCTTGTATTTATGATATGATGCCCCGAAAATGGGAAACGACTCTTTGTCGTTTCCGTATTGGTCGCACTCTGTTGACACACGAGCTTCTGTTGAAGGGCCAACACCAACCATATTGGGACAATTGTTTAGTACTTTTAACAGTGAAGCATCCTTGCCAAAATTCTAGGACATGATATGTCCTACTATGCGAGCGGCATTTATAGATTTATTTCAGAAGCAGGTCTTCTGAAAACTATTTAACTTTTGTAATGACATTCAACTTTTATGGTTTTAATTGAATATTATATTAATTTTTATATACGATAAATGATATCAGCGTCAATAACCTAAGATGTCAGGATGCCTGAACACTTAATCCGAGAAAATCATTCATCTTCCCACTCTTCTCTTATAACTCTATGTATAAGGTATTCACATATACACATTCTCTAACACTGACTTTCCTAGAGGTTGAACTAGGATCTCTTAGTCACTTGCCCTTTGGGAACCACCCCGCCCTCAGCAACCAGGAATCTTATAGATACATGAATACTACAGCATCCGCCTGACGGATTACACCTGACCTAACTAACCTCTGATTGTTTTTAGGTTCACTCAGCAGTATGTCATACGTATTGGTACACTCAGGAAAATT
>NC_090736.1:57620868-57623368 GCF_036898095.1 Palaemon carinicauda | reverse complement strand
TCTGAATATGTTTATGACAGAACGCTGATGCGCATGTGCAGATCGTCCATCTTTGTATATGACGGGATCAGCCCATCGATGAGTAAAGGATATTTATTCGTAATGATTGTGTTGCAATATTGCGGCAGGTGGATTACGTTCGTTCGGTCGTCCGATGAAGAACGCCTTGCCTATATAGCAAGACACTGGCTCCTGCTGTAGGGCAGCTTGTAAAAGGTGGATTATGTGATAGCTTAGTTTTTATGTACCTCTGGTGAAATGAAATATTTTCACATCAACAATTTCAATTTAACTAGATTTTACCCTGGGAATTGATGGAGAACAGTAAATATGACCAATTGTTTCCTATGATAAACATTCATTAATATTTGGAGAAATATTATATGTAAACACTCTCCGAATTTTGAGTTTTATTTTAAATTTGAACCCAGACGAAAAGGACTAAATTTGACGATTTATAAAATCTGATATTAGGTAAACAGTTGCTGCTTACAAAATTTCAAAATTGTATGATTTGTAATTTGAATAAATCCGATGATAGGTGAAAGATCTTGTGTTGAAGATTTCCGAAATTAGATATTTTTAGAGAAATTCCCAAGTTGAGTAGAAACTGAATTGTAAAAGACTTCCGAAATTCCATGGCTTCCAAAAGTCTGTCCTTTTGTTATTTTGGTGTTGACCATTGACAAAAGAAACGGTGTGGCTCCGGTCGAATCTTTCTGCGGAAGAGATTAAAACTTGGAAGAGAAGCAGCAGCCTTCGAGGTAACAAAAGAAAAGTTTTCCTTCTATGTTTTCGTTCGTTTCTGGAAACAGAAATCCAGATATCTGAGAATTTAGAGGAAAACAAGTAGCCCTGTTTTCCTTTTCTAAATGAGTTAGGTTTTTTCTCTTACGAGAGAGAGAGAGAGAGAGAGAGAGAGAGAGAAGAGAGAGAGAGAGAGAGAGAGAGAGAGAGAGAGAGAGAGAGGGGGGGGGAAATTTTATTTACACCTCATTGGAGAATCTTCAGATAAGGAGATCCTTTCATGGTAAATGTTTATCTGTTTACGAGAAAATTTTTTTTTCGGATTATGTACACAAAGAGCTGGAAGGGAAAATGTAAAAAAGGAGCTATTGTAAACGATAACATCGTCACTTTTCCAAGTGTGGGATTGATGTTGGGTCTTCTGGTGTGTAAAGTGAAGTTTGATGCAATACACACACACATAAATATATATATATATATATATATATATATATATATATATATATATATATATATATATATATATATATATATATATATATATATATATATATATATATATATATATGTTTTTCAAAAAAAACCATAAAAGAAACACAGGAAATGTAAATAAATCACTATATTCCGGCCAATAAACATTGACCCTCTTCAGGATGTAAAGTTAGAATGAGGAATGCAGTGGAGAGTGACTGTTTATATAGGAAAGCAAGAGGGTGTGTTCAATTGTTCTAAAGTTGTTCTAATTGCTGGAAGGATTATCCAAATTTAATTACATCCAGGTGCGGAGGAAGTCTTGACCTCTGATGCATATCTGGTGGTCGGTCTCCTTGGATTATCTTCTTAATGATAGGGTTGAGAAGAGTATTGTCCACTGTGTCAGCTATCCATTGGCTGCCAGACAGGTTCAATGTGTTTGATTGATTTATGATAGTTGATTCCAGGGTTTTCCTTCTGTACGGACAGGTACTCTTAAAAAGCAAAGACGACTCACTCCAGTTAATCTGGTGCCATAAATCTCTAAGGTGAACGAAAATCCCAGTTTTCATAGCCATACCCAACAGATCTTTTGTGTTCGGATAATCTTTGAGATAGTGAACGGCCCGTTTGCCCAATGTAGACTTTTTCACAATCCTCACTTGGTACTTTATAAACGCCGGATTCTATATCTCTTTTATTTTGATAAACATTAATAAGGGCGCTTCCTATGGTCTTGGGATAGGAAAAAACAAAGGGGTTCTCAGACCAGGTCAACCCACGCGCAGGTAAATTGGGGGTGAGTAGGGATTAGAGGGGTAAACGTTAAAGGGGGGTTAAGTTTTGTGACGTCAGTAAGCACCACTGGCCGGCGAAAGAACACCTTTCGATCAGAACTTATTTTGCAAAAGTTCATTATTCTGTCTCATCCAGTTAAGAATAACATTACTATTTCATAGAATATAATATTTCAAGATATTTTGATGACTGGATTTCATGATAGGATACTTCTAATGGGAAGGTTTAAAAAAATGGTATAAAAAGACGCACACCAGGAAAGAAAAAAATATTAGAATTCTTTATATCAGTCAGTAAATATACAAATAAGCAACGTGCATGCATATATAAAAAAAATTATTTTACACTAATTATCTACTAAAAACTACATTCACAAAAATCTATACAAATATGATTGCACAAAAAAACTTATACTTTAAAAATCCTGATTATTTCTCTTTACAACCTTTTAACTTAATTCATAATTTTCCTTGTGGAAGTT
>NC_090736.1:57600868-57613368 GCF_036898095.1 Palaemon carinicauda | reverse complement strand
ATATATATATATATATATATATATATATATGAAATAAGCCATATATATCAATACATTAAAGTCTGGATTCTCTTAACGACTTCGGGATCAGAGTTTCAGGTGAAATCACTCAAAGGGTATATTATCTGCCCGGCCGGATTTCGAACCCTGGTCCAGGATATCTGTATGACATTGACCTTACCACTCAACCACGAAGAAAGATAAAAGTCAATGACAATTCTTCTGTACATATACCTATCGAATTCAGGTTTTTTGTACTTTGAATTGAAATCAACCCATCTTCACCTTCGTAGCTAATTGGTAGTTTGCGACTTGGCATTCGATTAATGATAAATTTTGCACATTTAAACATGTTTTTAATATTTCAAGAAAGCCATATATAATAATATATTAATGTCTAGATTTTCTTAACGACCTCTGGATCAGAGCCTCCGACGAAATCACTCTAAGACTATAGTATCTGACCGGCCGGGTTTCGAACCCTGCTCCATGATACCTGTATGACATTGACCTTACCACTCAGCCACGAAGAAAGATAAAAGTCAATGACAATTCTTCTGTACACATACCTGTCCAATTCAGGTTTTTTGTACTTAGAATTCAGATTTTAATGCATTAATATATATGGCTTATTTGAAATAAGAAAAACACGTGTAAATGTGGAAAAATTATCGTGTATATATATATATATATATATATATATATATATATATATATATATATATATATATATATATACATACACATTATATGTATATACAACAATAACAAGTACAAAGACCTACGATGTCCTTATTCATGTCTGGGATTCGGTGAAGGGGGGAAATTTTTGTTTGATCACTAATAACCAACCAACCTAGTATGGGTGGCCTTGGCTAAGTAAAGTATTGCTGATAATAGCGATACACAAGCCCTCTCAACATGTTGAGGTATCACCACTCAGAAAGGTGTATTATGTATATATATATATATATATATATATATATATATATATATATATATATATATATATATATATATATATATATATATATATATATATATATATATATATATATATATATATATACATATACATACATGTATATATATATATATATATATATATATATATATATATATATATATATATATATATATGTGTGTGTGTGTGTGTATATATATATATATATATATATATATATATATATATATATATATATATATATATACAGTATATGTATATATATATGAATGTGCGCGTGTGTGTATGGTATATATAATTTACTAAATATATATTAGGGCTTATCAAAATAAAAGCGATATAACAAATCTATAATTTCTAAAATTCTTACTAAATTTACTAATGAACTCCTTTTCGAAATCCTTCTTCTGTCCAATTCAGCGACAGTTATTTCGACTTAAGTCATTATCTTGGAGTTTATCGTTTGCCTTTCAACCATCCTGTGTTGTCTATTCTTTTATTCATCTTTTTTTCTCTTTGCAATTATATATTTCAAATGAATAATATTACCTTTGAAGAGATAGGGCTTTAAGAATATTAGAATGCAAGTCCTTGCATCATTAATA
The DNA here is from genome assembly GCF_036898095.1 of Palaemon carinicauda. Classification (NCBI taxonomy): domain Eukaryota; kingdom Metazoa; phylum Arthropoda; class Malacostraca; order Decapoda; family Palaemonidae; genus Palaemon; species Palaemon carinicauda. The sequence continues at coordinate 57,611,799 of NC_090736.1, read as the reverse complement.
GTTTATGAATTAACTTGAAAACAATATCCAATTACGTTTATTATGCCATTGACTTCCTCTCATTAAATTCAACTCTTCCTTAGTTGAAAATGTCTGTGTCTTTAAAGTTGCAAAATTTATTCGTTGCGTCTTTTTTTTAATTGGAAGGTTGTCTTTGTAGGCAGTAAAGGTCTTAATACACATGTAGCAACGGAACGAATCATGGATTTCTGCTTTGCTTTCCGTCTGAATCTCCTAATATCAGGTGAAGTTTGCTGTGATACTCTTATGTATTTATCAAGACAAAGGCAGCAATCTTGGCAGCTCTCCTCATGGTCACATGTGATTCCTTCCTCAGCTCCCTGGCTGCCTCCCTCATGTCATTGGAGACGATGCCACTGTTGTATCGTCCACGATCCATAAGGGCTTCAGCCAAGAGCAGGGGCTGGAGGTCATCAGTTGTTTTAAGGTCCCCTTTCTCCTGGTGACTAAGGATACTCTATTAAAAGTTCAACTTCTAACCTCTTATCTGTAGGTTTGGGGCGCGATATGAAGTGACAGCTAAGCCCCAGCCGGAGTATTTTATCCTGGATGGTTGTAGGAGTATAGGAGGAAGTATTAATATATTCTTGCTTGGTTTCAGAGATACGGGGTTTGCCTCCATTAATATCAATAAGTTTCTTCTGAATAGTCCGCAACCTCTTAGCCCAGTCACGGTCCTTAAGGGTACGGATAGCCTGGCAGATGTTGTCTGGGTACGCCAAGCTGTTTAGGGGAAGGTGGACAGCTTCTTCATGGTGGTCGTCTTCGTTATCATCACTGGATGCATCACTGCTAATGTTGGTATCATCAAGGGTAACAGATCCCGAACCTGATCGGCGAGGATTCCTTCTGATGTCTTTACATTCCTTCACCAGGCGGTTCAGGCGCTTCAAGAGCTCACCTTTCACTTTATTCTTGTTATAGAGTTGTCTCTGGAGGAGGGACCTACGGAAGTCACTGGTCCTTGGGTCATCTCGGGCTGAGGGGTCATGCAGTCTGAAGTTTGTATATCCACTTGATCCTGGAGAGAGTATACAGGGACCCTTCTACTCCAACCCTTAACATCCCCGAGGAGGCCCTCCGAACTCTGCTTGAAGTATGTACTAAGAAGGCCCCTTTTACCACACACAGGGGCCACACATATATACAGAAGGATGGTGTAGTGATGGGCTCACCCATTGGTGTGTTCCTTGCCAACTTTTATATGGGAGTTGTTGAAGAGAGGGGTTTCTCATGAATATGTCGTCCAGACGTGTACGTGAGATACATAGATGACACTTTAGTCATAGGCCCTTCTACCTAGGACATGAAGACCCTCCGCAGGACGTTTGAGGAATACAGCTGCCTGAGGTTTACTGTCGAACATAGCAAAGATGAACGGCTGCCCTTCCTAGATATTCTCATATCTCCTTACACTTCCGGATTTGATACTAGTGTGTACAATAAGCCCAATGACCTCGGGTTATGCTTGAATGGAGACAGTGAATGCCCTACTAGGTACAAGGCCTCCACCATCCAGGCCTACGTCCACAGAGCCCTCTCCCACTGCTCCTCTTGGGCTGCCACACACCAAGAACTCGACCGAGTCGTCCAGGTCCTGGTGAACAATGGCTACTCTAATAGACAAGTTAGTCGTGAAATCAAGCTAGCCATGGACACCTGGTACTAGGGTGAATAACCGACCGTGAACACCACAACTAACATCAAGCTTTACTATAAAGGGGACATGCATCGGGATTATCAAAAGGATGAAAAGTCCATGAGAGACATAATCAAGAGTCACGTCTCCCCTGTGGATAAAAACACAGAGGTCAAGTTGACTATTTATCAAACTAACAAAACGAGGTCTCTCATCATGAGGAACAACTCAGTCCTGCCGACTCAGGATATTCTCAAACAGACCAGCGTGGTCTATTCCAACTTATGCCCTGTTCCAGGATGCTCTGGACGTTACATAGGAATGACCACCATGCATCTGTCAAAGAGACTGTCTTGTCATGCCCAACAAGGTGCAATAAAAGCTCATCCCCTCCATGTCCACAATAACAACATAAAATGTGAGGAAATACTCAAGAACACCGAGATCATAGGCCATGCTCCAGATAGCAGGAGACTTTGCATACTTGAAGCCGCTTCTTATTCAGAGAGAAACGCCAACTCTCAACACTACCCAAGAAATGTTCCTCCTCCGCTCTTGTCAAAGGAAAAACTCAAAGAAAAATAACCCAACCAACCATGACACCTCCAACCAGGACAACCCAGCAGATCAAGACATAAACAACTTCAACATCATTGATCAGCGGCAGGATAGCCTGCCTAGCCTACATACCGTCTCGGTGAGCTCCCCCACCAATCAGAGCCCAGCTCCCAGTGGACAAGATGGTGATTCAACACCCAGGAGTGAGTGGGAAGACAGTCTGACTGTACTACAGCCTCTCTTGGCGAGCAGCTTAGCAAATGAGGATCAGCCATTCTATTTGCTCTGGCCACGACGCTGAAGGTAGCCAAAAAATTCGCTGCCTCTTTGCCTAAGCCAGAATTACCATATATAAGGACGTAGCCCTTATCGTTTCCAGCACTCAAGCCTGAGGAAGGGAGACAGCACTCCCGAAACACATAGCTTGTTCTCTGTACACTTTTACCTGAATTGTGAATCTTACCTAATTTGTGAATTTTATATTAAAAGCTTGACTTGCCAATTATTCCTGAATTTGACTACCCACCATGAAGGATGAATTTTGCTTAGTTACTGGGTGTATGCAGTAGTTCTCAAAAGAAGATAATTAGAGCCATCAAGAAGACGGAGTATAAGATCAATGCAACTGAAGCAGCCATTAATTTCAACAATTATCAAAATTATGATAATAATGAAAATAATAATAATAATAATAATAATAATAATAATTATAATAATAATAATATCTCTTAATGGAATTCTAGTGTCCCATGTCAACGGATAGCGAGACATCGGAACATGGTTTTTTTTTCACTTTTATTACAAAAAGGTTTGTGAATACACTGTACACAGCCGATACTCTCAGCTGAGTTCCTTGTCTAATGATCGCTCGAATGGTACTGCTTAACTCTCGGCAAGTAAGATGCAATGTTGCTCTATCAATATGCTGAATTGTTAGGTTTTGCGGAATTCTCACTGTGATGGATATATACTGTCGCCAATAAGATATCACCATAATACCTAATGAAACTAGGGGCACGTCACGTATGAGAGGTCATTGATTGCGCCCTACCATTTGTGAGTCAGAGTATTCTTAAAAAGATTATTAATCTCACTGTATAAAACGCGTATATTGCATACAAGGACTAGGACATTACTACCCCCCCCACCAAGCTCCTCACTCCGGGAGGAGGTTTGCACTCGCCTTCTCTAGTCTATGATATATGGAGGATACTCCAACCCAGAATTGGCATGGCATGTACTAGTCTGAAATGCAGCATAAAATAAATACATAGAAATCACCCAAAAAAATTACAGACATCTTCCACAAAAAAAATTAAAAAAATTAAATATTGCATGTAAAAGTGTATACAATATAATATAAAATAATTTCACTCATTTTTTCTTATGACCTCTGCAACTAAAATACAGAATACCCAAAGGTAAAAAAAAAACCCACACCAATATCAATATTAAACAACCTCATCAATAACCTCTCTCTGGTTGCGGGCAATAAGGGCCTTATGGGCGGGACAAGGGCAGGAATAGATATTCCTTCATCCCTCGATTTTAATTGTCCTGGTTTACGCACAATTCCAAAGCAAACGGACGAAAATTATATCCACACTTCTACCATAAAGAAACATATGAATGTAGTTAAAGTGGTTGAAATTTCCATTGAAAATCTATATCCAGATATTGTAAAAAAAATCAAAACAGATACTTAGAGATCTGAAAGATATTCAAAAGCCATCTACTCCTATACTAAACAATAGTACAAACTCTCTCAGGCCGTGTCCTTGCCTGATCTGATGGAGGTTCCACTTGAAACCAATTTACCTGGTGAATCTGTAGTGGGGAAGGTGGAACCACCTAACAGCTCACAACCTTTTAATCGAAAAAGAGAGAGACCTCCATCTCTCTCGCCTCATACCATAAGAAACATTAGTCACAACTTCAAATAAATATGATGTCTTGTCTACTGATGTTTCTGATCAACAGGAAGGTAAATTGAATAAATCAGAAATACAAGTTGAGGTCCACCATCTCCCTCAACAATTAAATCAAAAGAACATAAAGAAAAAGACGAACACAAGACCCAATATATCAACATCCTCTCTAGAGATACCACCGGGAAATATTGTTAGATCAGATATTGCCAATGGGAAGACTTCATCCAACGTGTCTTCCAAAAACAAACCATAGTTTTTTCCTCCATTCTACAATGGAATTGCCAGGGTTTAAGGGCAAAATGTGAACAGCTCAAGCTCCTCATACGTGAGCACTCCCCTATAACTGTATGTCTACAGGAAAGCAAGCTCCATGCTGATACTCCTTGTCCTCGAGAGTATGTTAGCTATAGGACACCATATGATCAACGAGCAGGGGGCCATGAGGGAAGTCTTATTTACGTTCGTCGAGATGTTCCCCAAATCTCTTCGTCTATCTGTACACCTCTACAGGCAGTGGTTGTACTGATTGATATAGGGAGAAAATACACAATCTGTTCTCTTTATATCTATGTATATATATATATATATATATATATATATATATATATATATATATATATATATATATATACATATATATATATATATATATATATATATATATATATATATATATATATATATATATATATATATATATATATATATACAGTATGTATATACATACATATATATGTAATCTGCATATGTATTTGCTCTTTTGGAATCCTAATGAATATGTATGGCTGAGTTGAAATCTAGGTTTCTCTCAGGAAAGGAGAGTATATCATGATGAGGTATTTGTGGGGTTACAGTTGGGTATGAAAATGGCACGAGATAGTTAGTATAAATGTCTATCTGTTTATGTAGGTTTGTGTATTTTCTCTGCTAATTAAGTAAAATGAAACATTTAACCAACCTATTCCTCCGGACATCAATTCTTCCATTGGTTTGAGTGAGCAGTTTAGTGTATTATTCGCCGTTGAGTTTAAGGGTCGAGATTGAATAGGATCATTGCCAGATTTTTTTGTGATGGAAATCCCGGTATTTAAAAGTAAATTGCTCTCCGTTGTTCAATTTAGGAACAAAAGTCTCTTCTAATCCTTACCATGAGGAGAGTAACCACTGAAAAATTATATTGCAGTAGTTAACCCTTTGAGCGAATTAGAATTTCTGGTTATCTTATGGTTGTCAGGTGCATTGGGAAAGAGGAGAATGTGTAAGAATGGGCCAGACTATTCGGTGTATGTGTAGGCAAAGGGAAGAGGCAGTAACAAGAGAGGGATCCAATGTAATACTATCTGGCAAGTCACAGTCAGCTCCCTCCATCCCTGGGGCATGTGGGAGAGGGAGTAGCACTGAGAGGGTGTCCGTTTGTATGTGCACATATCCATCTAAATATTTAGCCATCATTTTTGACGGGTCACGTACACTAATCCTTAAGGATGATAGTGTCAAAGATTTGATTTAAAATAAGAAAATTAAATGCGAAACAAGGACTGTTTAACTGAGGCCCTGTGTTGAATCCAATAAAGTTTTTTTTTCATAACTTCTCGCAAAATTGAAAATTCATTCGCAAACAAAAAAATAAAAAAAATAAATAAGCAGTAAAGGAAAAAGCAAATCAGAACCGTTGCAGTTAAAAACCAACCATTTGTTTGACGATGTGGAAATTACCAAGAACGTCCTGTTGTTTCTCTGGCAAAGAGTTTACCGGCTCCCTTAATGAAGTGCCACTTGGGCCAAAAATGGAAAGTGTTTTGCAAAAATAAGTAAAAACTAAAAAAAAAGAAATACTCGTTTTCATTCCTGCACAATTCTGCAACTTTAAGGCTTTTCATCCCTTCAATTGGTGTCATTTACACTGTTTGGATAAAGGGAAGTATTTGTTAGTGGTATATATATATATATATATATATATATATATATATATATATATATATATATATATATATATATATACAGTATATATATACATATATATATATATATATATATATATATATATATATATATATATATATATATATATATATATATATATATATATATGTGTGTGTGTGTGTGTGTGTGTGTGTGTAACAATAACAAGGACAAAGACCTCCGATTTATCCTTATTCATGTCTGGAATTTAGTGAAGGTGGGACATTTTTATCTGATCACTCATAGCCAACCAACCATGGGTGGCCCTGACTAATGCAGTTTTGCTGATTATACCAATACACAAACCTTTTCACTACGTTAAGGTATCCCCACCCAGAAAGGGGTATATATATATATATATATATATATATATATATATATATATATATATATATATATATATATATATATATATATGTGTGTGTGTGTGTGTGTGTGTGTGTATGTGTATGTATATCATATAGTAAATATATTTTAGGGCTTATCAAAACAAAGGGATTTAATAAATCAATAATAACTAGTAAACTTCTTACTAGATTTGCTAATGAATTCCTTTTCGAAATCCTTCCTCTGTCCCATTCACCCAGAATTGTTTCGATTTTCTTCTTAATGGAAGAAAAACGAAGGCATTGTCTTGGAGTTTATCGTTTGCCTTTCAGCCATCCTGTGTTGTGTATTTTTTAACTCATCGTTTTTTCTCTTTTCAATTATATATTTCAAATGAATAATATTTCCTTTGGAGAGAAAGGTCTTTAAGAACACTAGAATGAAAGTCTTTGCATCATTAATAGTTTATGAATTAACTCAAGAACAATATTCAATTACGTTTATTGTGCCATTGACTTCCTCTCATTAAAGTTCGACTCTTCCTTCATAGCAAACGTCTGTCTCTTTAAAGTTGCAAAATGATTCTTTGCTTCTTTTTATAATTGGATGGTTGTCTTTGTAGGCAGTAAAGGTCTTGATAGAGATGTATCAATGAAACGAATCATGAGATCTTTCTTTGTTTTCCGTCTGTATTTTGCTGTTTATAATGAAGACTGATACTAATTTCATAATTATGAAAAATAACTAAGCATCATAAATCAAAGCCTATAAAGTGATGGTGATGCATTAAACAGGCAGATCCAGTACATAAACATCAAGTAATAAATATCCATCTTATCAAGAGAAAAGCGTACTATGAACAGTACTCCTTAGAAGGAAGCATGAGGGCAGGGTTTTTTCAGTAGAATTCGCAGTATTATTATTGTTAAAATGATTAAAATGTTAAATATATTATCCCTAAAATTATTGAAATTATTATTATTATTATGATTAAAATATAAAATTTTTGGGAAAACATAAACTGACTACTAAAAGTTTGAGGTTTTCTCTTGTTCTTGACTGAAAAAAAAGATATAATAAATTTCATTATTAATCATGTATTCCTCTTGTTTTATTAGTCTTTATAGTTTATGTATAAAACATCTAACTTATTGTTGTCACTGTTCTTAAAATAATTTGTTTTGATTGTTTATTACTTCTATTGTAGTTTATTTATTTCCTTGTTTCTTTTCCTCACTGGGCGATTTTTCCCTGTTGGAGCCCTTGGGCTTATAGCACCCTGCTTTTCCAACTGGGGTTGTAGCTTAGCTTGTAATAATAATAATAATAATAATAATAATAATAATAATAATAATAATAATGTCTGTCAGTGGAATTCCAGTAAATAGCTCAAAATATAAAAATCCTTTAACTTTGAACTTTAGTACAGTACAGTCATACTCCGGATTCTTTGGACATTACAAACTCGAACACATTAAAGAGTCCATCACTGACCATTTTAAACCCTTGAAGAGAAGTCATTTGCTGAGGTACCTTTAATCTTAATATCAGTACCACATAAGTTTGCCCCACTTTCTGAATAAGTTTTTTGATTGAACCCTGATGCGCATGTGCAGATCGTCCACCTTAGTACATGACTGGATCAGCCCATCGATGAGTAAAGGACATTTCGTAATAATTGTTACAATATTGCGACAGGTGGATTATGTTCCTTTGTTTGTTCGTTCAAGAATGCCTTGCCTATAGCAGTAGGGGAGCCCGTAAAAGGTGGATTGTGTGATAGTATAGACTATATACTTCAGATGACCAAAAATATTTTCACATCTACATAATTAACTTAACTAGATTTTATCCTGTTAATTGATGGAGACCAGTAAACATGACCAATATTTCCTATAATAAACATTAATCAATATTAGAAGATAAAATATTAGCAATTTCCGAAATTTGAGTTCTTATTTTAAATTCAATGCCAGACAATAAATAGTAAATTTACGATTTAGAAATTCTGATATTAGGGAAACAGTTGAGGGTTAAAAAATTTCAAAGTTTTATGATTTGTAATTCAGATAAATCCAATGATAGATGAAAAATGTGTTGAAGATTCCGAAATTCTATGGCTTTCAAAAGTTTGTGTTTTTGTTATTTTGGTGTTGGCCATTGACAAAAGACACCGGTGTGGCTCCGGTAGAATCTTTCTGCGGAAGAGATTAAAAACTTGGAAGAGAAGCAGCAGCCTTCAAGGGAACAAAGGAAAAGTTTTGCTTCTATGTTTTCTTTCGTTTCTGGAAACAGAAATCCAGATATCTGAGAGTTTAGAGGAAAACAAGTAGCCTTGTTTTCCTTTGCTAAATGAGTTAGGTTTTTCCTCTTACGCCAACAAAGAGAGAGAGGGAAAACATAATTTACACCTCATTGGAGAATCTTCAGATAAGGAGATCCTTTCATGGTAAATTTGTATTTGGTTGTAAGAAATGTTTTCGGATTATGGACACAAAGAGCTCGTGTTGAAAAGGAAAATGTAAATAAGCAGCTACTGTAACTTTTCCAAGTGTGGGATTGATTTTTGTTCTCCTGACGTGGAAAGTGAAGTTTGATCCAATGTACCAACACAAGTCCAACATTAAAACATTTGTTGCAAGTTTGAACTTTCCAAGTTCTACTGATTCAACTACCCGATTAGGAAGATATATATATATATATATATATATATATATATATATATATATATATATATATATATATATATATATATATATGTATATATCTATATATATATATATATATATATATATATATATATATATATATATATATATATATATATATATATATATATATATATATATTATATATATAGATATATATATATATAAATATATATATATATATATATATATATATATATATATATATATATATATATATATATATATATATATATGTATGAATATATGTGTATATATGTGTATATATATACATACATACATATATATATATATATATATATATATATATATATATATATATATATATATATATATATATGAATATCTTATAGCAAGTGAACGATATAAAAGTGATGAAATAAAAGATCAGTAATAATCTCAAAATAGATCAGTCATTATATATATTATCAAAAGAGACTTATGTCGACATGCTTAGCAGAAGCAGAAAAGCAATTACTAAAAGCTTGAACCGATTCAACTGCCTGATTAGGAAGATCATTCCAAAATCTGGTCAGAACTGGAATAAAGATTTTAGAATACTTTCTGATCCCCCTCAAATTATGCTGTATTTGGGATTGTGTTGTACATTTCATATAAGATGGGAAAAAAATTAAGAAAATGTTTGTTTCTAAGAAGCCTCTCATCATGGAGATTTTGTTTTGCAATATATTCATAACTATATAGTTAATAAACCCGTAAAAATCTAAAAACCAAAAATCCATATTCGTATTCGTTGGTATCAAAATAGATAAATAGTTGATGAGATTTGGAATATCTCTCATTTAATTCTTCTGTTTATTTCAATAAATCCAACTAAAACCACAAAATTGTTTATCATTTTCGGTTTGAATATTTAATATTCATCAGTATGTCCAAGAATTTATTTAGTTTTTTTATTCATGTGAATAAAAATATGAATATACCACATAATTAAAAGTTTTCTTATCTTCCATTGGAGATGACTTTACTTTTTCGAATTGTTATTGAGGCAATGGCAATTAGCCAGCATAAATATTGAAAGATGGCTGAAATAAAACAATATTCCCTAAAAATTATACAATAAATGATAGAGATACCTTGAGGTAATTTAAACTCTTTTGGTAATACCTGAGCAATATATAAATTTGTTATCACGTTTTTGTCTTGCTACTGGATGCTATATGACTCCCATATGTAATTTCAAGCGATTTGATTACCAAATCTTGCTTAACCTAGCCATTGTCTGATTTCCTTTTCCATTAAACTCTAATTCTGAAGACCCTTTATCAGAGATCATAGTTCCTAAATATATAAATGATTTCACCTCGTTAATAGTTTCTCCTTCAAATAAGATTTCATCTTCAATTACATAATCAGTTCTCATAATTTTTGTCTTTCTCCCGTTTACCTTGTGATAGTTCATGCATTCCGGTAAGCAAGCTTGCAAATTCTGTAGTGTTCAGCTAATATGGATAGCGCAATCAGCATACTCAACGTCAGCTTATTTCCTATAACCAATCCAGTCCAATCCTTCCCTACCATCTCCAACTGTTCTATGCGTTACAAAATCCATGAGGAGGATAAAACAACATAGGTAACAATACATTCCTTTGGAGTACACACACACACACACACACACACACATATATTTATATATATATATATATATATATATATATATATATATATATATATATATATATATATATATATATATATATATATAGAGAGAGAGAGAGAGAGAGAGAGAGAGAGAGAGAGAGAGAGAGAGAGAGAGAACAACAA
>NC_090736.1:57571295-57600845 GCF_036898095.1 Palaemon carinicauda | reverse complement strand
TTTTCCCAGGTGTGGGAAATAACAGGTATAATGGAAATAGAAGCTCAGGCAATAAAGGAAGCTGTTTTTGTTGCAACAAGCCCGGGCATTTCCAAAACCAGTGTAATGCTCGTAGGATGTACCTACAGCGCAATAATAAAAGTCCTGTAGCCTTTGTTAATGATAAGTCAGAGGTTAGTAGCAGTAATCCTGCAGTAGATAGGAGTAGTTTAGTAAATAGTGGTAACCCTAATGTTCCTAATCCCCAATCATGACTCAAGTACGACAAATATGTGTGGCCTGGAAACTTGATTTTTGACATTTGTGTTGTCCAGGTGAAGTTTTTTAGGGACACTGGTTCTGCCCGGTCGTTAGTCCTGAAGAGGGCTCTAGATGGTTTTGAAAAATATACTGGAAATTTTGTATTGTTGGGAGGTTTTCCGGATTCATTTGTGTCCGCTCCTTTGGTTAACGTCCGCATGCCTTTTCCAAGATATGATTGCTTCACTGTGTTGGCTGTGGTGGATAGTCTACCTATCCTGGGTATTGATGGTATCCTGGGAAATGATATGCTGGATAGTCAAGGACGGGAGCTGTTCCCTATATCATCAGTAAATGCTAGTCCCGTGCCTGTAATGACTTGGTCCACAGCAAAAGCTGCTAATTTATTTGATGTGGAGAGCAATGATGACTTAATGTTAAGTAGTGCAGAGTTAGATGTTTTAAGGCCCGGGCAAGTAGAGAGTAGTTGTAGTGATGTAGTAATATGAAACTTGATTGGGACAGAGCTACTTTTATTAAAGCTCAAAAAGATGAATTTAATTTTCATTTGGGCGATGTCGAGGATCTGACTAAACTTAGGTTTGGAGTTGTAAAGGGCTAATTATATAGGTTTAGTCATCCCGCATCTGATAATTTGAATAAAACTGGTTGGGTGGAACAGATTGTGGTACCTTCTCAATTCAGAAATTCTGTTTCGGAGTTAGCTAATACTATTTTTTTTTCAGGTTATTTGGGTTTGTTTGAAACTTTTCATAGCCTGGCTAGGTATTTTTGGTGGCCAGGAATTAAATTGAGTGTGAAGCAGTTTATTAGAGAGTAGGAGACTCATCAGGTTATGGGTAAGCCAAATCAGGGGATCCCTAAAGCCTCGTTGCATCCCATACCTGCTTAGGTGATCCATTTTCTGAGTTAGTAATTGATGTGGTAGACCCCTTACCCAAAACTAAAACAGGTTATGCATATCTACTAACTATCATAGATAGAGCCTCTCGCTTTCCTGAAGCTATACTTATGAGGCGTATTACTTCCAAAGTTTTCTTTGAAAAATTAATGGATTTCTTTTCCAGGTATGGTCTCCCTCAAGTAATTCAGACCAACTGCAGGACGAAGATATTTAGGGGTAAGTGTGCTGAACTGGCCATTCAGTATGTTACCAGCGTACCTTATCACCCAGAGAGTCAAGGAGTGGTGGAAAGGTTCCACCAAACCCTCAAGTCCATCCTGAAGAAACATTGTTATGATCATGATAGTGAGTGGGACAAAGCCCTCCCTTTTGCCCTCTTTGCTATCAGGAATCACCCTAACTCTTCCACTGGTGTAGCTCCTTTTGAGTTGGTATTTGGGCACAAGGTCCGTGGACCATTGGAAATTGTTTTCGAAATACTCAAATCCAACCGGAAGGAGGAAATAAATGTTAAAAGGTTTGTGGAAGACTTGAAGGGAAGAATGGTTAGTGCCTGGAAGTTTGCCAGGGATTAAATTTGGAACGGTCCCAGTCAGTAATGAAGAGCAACTTTGACAAAAAGGTAAAGGTACGTTCATTTGAACCTGGGGAGTTTGTTTTTGTGCTGACTATGGACCCGGATAGTTTTCTCAAACCAAGATATAAGGGCCCTTGGAGAGTTAAGAGGAAACTGTCAGAGGTTAACTATGAAATTGAGGCTCCTGGTTCAAGCCGTAAATGTACAATATTTCATGTTAATCGTCTGAAACCTTATATTGGTAAGCAAGGTGACCCATTAGCGATAGTGTCGGAGATTGTGAATGTGGTATTGGATGTGCCTCCCGAGGACTCTGACAAGTTAGGGTATCAGTTTGCTTTAGATGCATTGGGTGAAAATATGCAAAATTTGGTGATGTTAAAAAGTAGTTTAGATCATTTAGATGTTAACCAACGGGAAGATGTACTTAATTTAATTTATTCTTTTCAGATCTTTTTCAGGATGCTCCAGGTAGGACAAATATTTTAAGCCATGACGTTGATGTAGGTGATGCCTCCCCTGTGAAGCAGAGTTCTTACCGGCTGAACCCAGTAAAATGGGATCTGGTCAGTAAGGAGATAGAGTTGAAACATAACCTTATTCAACTATATGTAAGTCCCTGGAGTTCTCCTATTGTATTAGTAAAGAAAGCAGACGGTAAGTTCCGCCTGTGTGTGGACTACCGTAAAGTGAACAACAATACAAAAAATAATTCTTTTCCTCTCCCTCGTATTGATGATTGTCTGGATTGGATTGGTTCTGCCAAATTTATTACTAAGGTGGATCTTTTAAAGGGTTATTGGCAGGTTCCATTGTAATACCGAACTCGTGAAATATCCACATTTGTGACTCCGTTTGGCTTATACGAGTGTAAGGTTTTGCCACTTGGTAATATATAGTAATGACTGGGATACCCACATGTTAAGGTTACATAAGGTCTTTGAAGCCCTGAGGTCTGCAGGGTTAGTTGTTAATTTGGCTAAGTGTGAAGTGGGCCAGGCCAAGGTTTATTACTTGGGTCATGAGGTTAGTTTAAGTCCGGTGGCTCCAAAACAAGCTAACCTCAAGGCAATTATAAATTTGAAAAGGCCTGGTAATGTTAGAGAGGTAAGAGGAGTGCTGGGCATGACGGGTTATTACCACAGATTTGTGCGTACTTACTCTGATATAACTCAGCCTCTTACTAGTTTATTAGAAAAAGAGAAAAAGTTCTGGTGGTCAGATCAGTGTGAAGAATCTTTTAATAAACTTAAATCACTATTTATTACTAACCCCATCTTGACTTCCCCAGATTTTCAGAAGCCTTTTATTATAGCAGTAGATGCCAGTGACGTCGGCATTGGATGTGTCCTTTTTTAGAGAAAGGAGGATGGTGTTCATCCTCTGTTTTACTATAGTGAAAAGCTTCTTGCGGTGGAAAAACGTTACTCCACTATAGAAAAGGAAGCTCTTTCTTTGGTCCGCACTCTTAACTATTTCAAGCTGTACGTGACAAATTTCTCTTTCCCGGTTAAGATATGGATGCATCACAATCCTTTGGTTTTCATTGAGCGGATGAAGGGAGCAAACCAGAGGATTTTGCGCTGGGCCCTTTTTCTGCAGGAATTCAATTTGGTTATAAAACATGTTAAAGGGACTGACAACAAAACTCCTGATACCCTTTCCAGAATTTATTGTGCTTGCCTCATCCTTCTCATGCGCCGTCTTGGTTGTTTCTCCATTGAGGTTGTATAAAAATAATTTGTTAGGATGTAGTTCTGTATAAATAATAGCTTTGTAGATAAAGTTTACGAGGTTTTTTTGAATGGTACACACTCGAGTGTTTTATAAAGGTTCCCTAAATTAATTATTGATTTTTACCAATAACCTAAGACTTTTGATTGTATAATAATATATTTGACTTTCTGGACTATAATGCTGGTGTATTATAGGTTAAGTTGTATGTTTGAGGGTGTACCTGTAAGTTTATTTAGGCTCAGCTAGGTAGGTTTGTTTCCATAAAATTGGAGATTTTTTCTTGACGAAGTACGGTAACATTGGATTTTTAAAAATTATGGTAAGCTATATAAAGCTTTTGGCTTTTATTCTTTAGGGGTACTTTCAGTTTGGTTTTAAGTTTATTTTACATACTTATTGTTCTTACTTTACAGGTGCATTTCCATTTGTATATATAAAAAAAAATAATAATTTTTCTGTTTAATAATTTTTTTTTCTTCGGGGAGGAAGGTATTATGTATTAACGTAACTTTTACTTTTCTTTACGTCAGCCTTGTTACTGCTTTTTTATTTTATGTAAAATTAGCATAAGAATTAGTTAATAAGGATTCAATTGTAAGTTTAATTTTTTTCTTTTAAAGTGCTGTTTTAACTTCCTCCCCGCTCGCTTAAAGATTTATAATTATCAAGTTTAACGCTTGTTTCTTTTCTGTGTTTTTCGAGTACTTGGTGAGAAGAGACACCCGTGTTTACGTGCAAGGAACTCTATTGTTTGAAGACACAGTTGTTCGAGCTCTGAGCTCCCTGGATTTACTGCAGCAGCTGGCTTATGTGAGCTTTTCTGAGGATTACAACACCAACGTTCGACAGCTTTAGAAGGTGCATTTCTGCCACCTGCCGTGATTTGTAATTCCTGTGTGTTTTCTTCTGTGGTTCGCAGCGGCGACGTAAGAATCCAGGCTTTAAGGTGGTCGTGGGAGAGAAACCGCCGTCAACGCATCCTCAACATAGTCAGTTGCGGGAGCTTTGGAGCTTGAGGTGGCATGTAGGGAGGCAGTTGCCAGGTAGGAGATATTGTTTTCCTTTTTTGGGGGTTGAACTCCATTTTCCTCCCTTCGATGAGGAGTCCTGCTGAGCTGCACTCTACTGTAGCTGAGTGTGAGTGAAGTCGCTACCTTGGTTGGAGCAGCGGGTGATTTTTATCAAGCCCCAAAGAGTGTGAGAATACATATTTCAATAATTAAACACACACAAAAAAAATTGACTCTCTCTCGTTAAGAGCTTGGTGTTTCCCATTGGCGAATTTTGTTAATGGTTAATTGTTAAGTGTTAGTTGTTAATAGTTAGCTGTTAATTGTTAATTCAAATTGTTAGGTAGTCACACGGTTGACTGTTCTAAAAATATTTTATAATAGAAAAGTGTTTTCGTTTCCGGTGACCAGTTTTTCTACCGGATATTTTTGTAAACATTGACCTCTTATCGTACAATAAAAACTTGCACCACGGCCCGACAAGGGTCGTAAAAGTCAGTCTCTAGGGTCTTGTCCTGCTTGATAGGGCAATGTCACTGTCCCTTGCCTCTGCCATTCATGAGTGGCATTTAAACCTTTAAATGAAACAGTGCTACGATATTGTTTTATTTGAGAGGAATGGAATTGAGTCCGACATCGATGCAGATTCATACCAAATTTCTGAGGGAGCGTGTAAGCTTCACAATTTGGTCAGCTTCGAACAAGAGATGATTTTCCTGGGGAACTGACGTCGGTCTAACTGAAAAGAATTCAATCGGCAGCTTCGTGAAATCCTATGAAGCCTTTTGAGAAATAATTTTTGTTTTAAAAAAATATCTTGAATTTTCGTATGCATATTTCTTCAATTTTTGATGAATGTTTTCCGAATTTCCAAATATTTTAGTACCAAATTTTCACAACCATAATCTTTATATTAAAGTGTAGTTCCAAAACTCAATTTAGTCCTGAAGAAGGGTCATGAAGTGATCCGAAACACATGTCGACACCAAACAATAAAAAAGAAAAATAAATGTAGTTCTGCTGTTATCCTCAAAACTATCTGCAGGACATTCTATCTTCGAATTTTATACGCCACAAAGACACACACACACACACACACACACACACACATATATATATATATATATATATATATATATATATATATATATATATATATATATATATATATATATATATATATATATATATATTGCTTTCTGAGAGGAGATGCCATAGCATGATGAATGGGTTTGTGTATCGCCATGATCATCAAAGCTGTACTATTCAGGGACACCCGTGCTAGGGCGATCAGACGAAAATCTCCCACCACCACCAATCTACACTGGCAAGAGTGGTGATGAAAATCGTCCAAATTCCAAAAATACCTTGACATGTCTGAGATCTTTGCCTAGCAGTGGACTATAAATGGCCGCATTTGGTGTTGTTAATATATATATATATATATATATATATATATATATATATATATATATATATATATATATATATATACGTGTATATATATATATATATATATATATATATATATATATATATATATATATATATATATATATATACATATATACGTGTATATATATATATATATATATATATATATATATATATATATATATATATATATATATATATATATATATATATATATATATACATATATATATATATATATATATATATATATATATATATATATATATATATATATATATATATATATATATATATATATATATATATATATATATATATATATGACCTAATCTGATGATCCTTGTAGGGGTTATGAAGACACCAGGACGTCAATACGTATGTTTAAAGAATTACATTCTAAATGTAAGATATCTCACATTTCCACTTTCCTTTCATTCAATTTTATTCAATATTCAGTTTATTTATTCATCAGATTTAGGTATTATACGTTTTTGGGGTTGAGGTATACTGAATAAGTGTCCTGACCACCACAGAAACAAAGGAAATTCAAATTTGCATAAGAAACATTGCATTCGTCCCTTCAAAAAATATCAATATTTCTGACTTGTCTCACCAGCTCTTGATGCAGAATTGCTAAATAGGATTGAAGCTTATCCAGGAAGTGTTATCTAAATGCTGAGTTAAAGTCTCTGTATTATGTATGAAATTCATATTACCTAAGTTCCATGAAATGATCTTATTTCTATTAACTAGTTTCATGAAATGATCTTATTTCTATTAACTAGTTTCATGAAACTATCCCACTTCTATCAACTAGTGTCATGAAAGTATCCCACTTCTATTTACTAGTTTCATGAAATTATCCCACTTTCTCAAATAGTTTAATGAAATTAGCCCATTTCTATTAACTAGATTCACGAAATTCTCCAACTATTGTCAACTAATTTCATGATATATCCCAACTTCTATCAACTTGTCTAATGAAATTATCCCTCTTCTATCAAATAGTTTCATGAAATATTCCACTTCTATCAACTAGTTTCATGAAATCCTCTCACTTCTATCACCCGTTTCATGAAATTGTAACGATTCTATCAATTAGTTTCCTGAGTGACCATCCGAATTAATTTTCCATATTCTCTTCATAATGTAACAGAATGACCAAACCTTAATTGGCGATGGTAATGCATACGTAAACTCATTTCTGTGCCAAAGCGCTAAAGGATTATGGAAATGACCATCTCTCAATCTACAGCCGTTTTTAAAACGACCATTACAGCTCTCTCTCTCTCTCTCTCTCTCTCTCTCTCTCTCTCTCTCTCTCTCTCTCTCTCTCTCTCTCTCTCTCTCTCTCTCACATCTAAATTTTCTAAAAAAGATATTTGAATATCACTGAAAATGATATTGCTGCTGGGAAATAAAATGCGTTAGTAATGAGTATCGAGCTACCGTCATGGAATTTCAAACTATTCTTGCAGTATTTTTTGCGACATTAACAATATAATTTCAAGTTTAAATAACACCTATTACATATATGAAGTTAAGACTTTCAAGTAGAATTTTTTGGTATTTTTTTTCTTACTTTCCTCCAAGAATTCAACCAGTTTCTTTAGTTACCAATAGAGCTGCGTGTATATCTATGCATCGTATGGGGACTCTCCATTTACGTTTCATCAATTAACTATATACAGTAATCCTTCCAACTCCATTTAGAAAGAACATATTTTTACTGAAGACTGATAAACATTTACTGTACATATTAAGATATATTCAGATCTATGTATGTAACAAGGAATTTCGAATGATATAATCCTCACAAAATTCCAAACCGTAATTTTCCACCGGTATCATTTCCTACCTAAAATGCGTATAACTCCAGCCATACACAAACACACACCCATATATATATATATATATATATATATATATATATATATATATATATATATATATATATATATATATATATATATATATATATATATATATATATATATATATACTGTATATATCAGCCGTTACTGGTGCACTGCAGGACAAAGCCCACAGACATATCCTTCTGCTTACGTCTGTTTATGGTCTATACCAGTCCACACCCACATACTTCCCAATACGTCAATCCATCGTATTATCTTCCTTTCTCTGCTTCTTTTGCAATATCTTAATGTCCATCTCTCATCTGTCATTCTCATTATATGCTCTACCAATGCCCATTTCTTATTCTTACATGTTGATTTTGTAGGGGCAATTGGTGGTTTTCGGAGGGGTGCAAGCCACCGAACGCATTACCCTACATCAGAACCAGACTATCCACTCACATATACAATTATATAAATTTATGTACATATAAGTGAAAGACTTTTTTATCATTAAAACATCTTGAAAATTTTCCCTTTCTTGCGAAGCTGGAATTCCCCACTAAGATTTCCGCCAGCATTCACTCCCCTTACCTTCTTGTTTTATTAGATTAACACACACACACTCTCTCTCTCTCTCTCTCTCTCTCTCTCTCTCTCTCTCTCTCTCTCTCTCTCTCTCTCTCTCTCTCTCTCTCTCTTTATTTTTGACCGCCATATAGCAAACACTAGTACAATCCTTCAGCAACAGCACTGTCCAGAGTTTCCATTTTTTATTTTATACCTGTACTTGGAATTTCATTGTCTTGTTGTTTTCAAGTGTTTCTTATTCTAAGTCCCCTTCGCTGCAGTCACTATAGGATGCTTTCTTACCCAACCTGCATTTAGCTAAGAAACTCTCTAAACTCTTTGTTTTAACATTTAATTTAAATGAGAAATAAGAATTGCTTGCATAAATATTTTCTTTGACTCATATTTTCAAAGGTATGTCAGAGGTCAATGATGCACAATATATTTCTTTTCTCGTGACCTTTACCCCTTATCTAATGTTCTATCCATCTTTATCTGTTATTTTCAAGGATTTCTTATCCAATTCAGCTATCTAAATGACATTGATTGATTGATTTAAAGTTTGCAGTTTGCCTGAAAACTTTAAATATATCAATCTCTCTCTCTCTCTCTCTCTCTCTCTCTCTCTCTCTCTCTCTCTCTCTCTCTCTCTCTCTCTCTCTCTCCTGTAAAATAGTGAAGCTCTTTTTCAACCAATTAGTTGTTTATCCTTTGATCCTTGTGAGCCTATAAAAGAGTTCGGCTTCACGGATTTCATAGCAAAGTTTTAACCAATAAAAAATAGATTGATTTGTTTATTAGTTTGAATGAATATATAAGTGCAGTTTTCAAAATCCAATTGGTGATTACAATTTTCTTGAGAAAACACCAAAATGAAGAGAAAATGTTATTCAGAACATATTTATACACATAACTACATATGTTGGCCAATAACATAAAATCACTGAAATCAGAAGTTAAGATCTTTACCCTCTACTTTATGGCAAAATAAGGAATGGTGCATAAAATGGTGCAATGTGCGTGAGGGTGTTCACCACTGCGGATGAGCCTACTTAAGAAATAATTCTTTGTAGAGGTTTTCTGGACAGGGAATTTCATCTGCAATCCAGCATTTAAAGGACAAATGTTGACTTCCTTTTGGAACTAGCCTTTGTGTAGGATAAATACTTACATAAATATCCTCCTCTTTCCCAACCATTATACCTACATTAATGGGTCAGTTTTGTATCAGGCAGGATTTATAATTTGGAAGATGGTTTTTACAATCTCATGGCCTTACAGTCACCAGGCACAGTTATTGGAAGTGGGCCTAGTCGCTATGTAAAACACGCTGGGCATTAGCACAATTACTACACCCCTACCATGTATGTATTTGTGTATATATATATATATATATATATATATATATATATATATATATATATATATATATATATATATATATATATATATATACACACACACACACACACACACACACACACACACACACATATATATATATATATATATATATATATATATATATATATATATATATATATATATATATATGTATATATATATATATATATATATATATATATATATATATATATATATATATATATATATACACATATATATATATATATATATATATATATATATATATATATATATATATATATATATATATACATATATATATATATGTATATATATATATATATATATATATATATATATATATATATATATATATGTATACATATATATATATATATATATATATATATATATATATATATATATATATATATATATATATATCTAAACAACAAATGCAACTGTTTCTGGTCCACTGCAGGACCAAGGTCTCAGGTATGTCTTTATTCATGTATGGGGTTTAGCCAATTTTAATCACCACGCTGGCCACTGCGTATCCATGATGCAGGGAGACTGTAATCTGATCTCTTATAGCAAATCAACCTAGTATGGGTGTCGCTGACTAGTACAGCCTTGCCGATTATGTCAATACACAAATCCTTTCACCAAGATCAAAATATACTTTGCAATTCGATTGTGAAACTCTGTTCCTCATGAACACCGAAAATATGATAATTATTTTTTGCTATGAGGCGCGAGTTTTGGCAAAATATTCACCCGACCATTAAACGGTTTCTGAATTTATGATCTCATTTGCTATTAACTTGAAAATTGCTTATTGAATAACTTTTTTATATAATTACCAGGTTTGTATTGTAATTAATTCCCGTGTTTGAGTTCTCTCCCTCAGGCTTAAACATTTGATTTTTTTTTAATTTGTATGATATAATGTAAAGATTGATGACATTCTAATAAAATGCCAACAGTGATGTTACATCTCTAATGGCCTTTTCCTTACCCATGGCAAAAGTATTATTATTATTATTATTATTATTATTATTATTATTATTATTGTTGTTGTTGTTATTGTTGTTGTTATCATTACTAGCTAAGCTACAACCGAAATTGACAGAGCAGATTGCTATAAGCCCCATAAGGCCTTCAACAGGGATAAAATCTCGGGAAGGGAGGAAATAGAGAAACAGATAGAATAGTCTTTCTGGGTGTACCCTCAAGCAAGAAAACTCTACCCCAAGACAGACGAAGACCATGGCACAGACGATATGGCACTACCTAAGATTTGATAACGATGGTTTAACTTTGGAGTGCCTTCGCCATAACAACAGATTGATCGGTTGTGGTTGTGTGGATTGATAGCATAAAATACAGTTCACTGGAAAGGGCACTCGGTAGAGCTCCTACCTTCGCCTAATCTTATATCTCACACTATAGACGATTGATCAAAGTCTAATCAATTTGTCCTTGGATCAGGGCCAATCATCCAATCAAATTTAACGAGATTTGATGAGATGATTTTTGAGTTATGCGAATCGCAAACACACAGTCAGACATACAAACAAATACACGCCTACCAAAACTTCGCAACGCAGTTGGCGAAGGTAACAAGAATTGGTTGAAACATTATGCCTGATGAAAGTACTTAATGAAAGTACTGCATACGTAGGGATTGCCCATCTTTCTTATATTGGCTAGTCATACAGTAAATATCAGGAATACAATGCTTCAAACTTTTTTTTTCTTTTTTTTTTACATGGCTGAGAAACTTCAAAGAGTCGAATACGTCAGTAACATTACGCCAGAGATAAAAAAAACAACCTCTGAGAACAGACATTCGGCTTTCGGAAGTTTTTTCTTGAAATATCCGGGTTGGATGGATGGCTGAAACGTGTTCCAATACTCACGGGAACTTCGGGAAGGGCAAAGATGAATCTGAACTATAAAATAAAAACAAAACATACCATTTACATTACTTAGAATGTTTCCTTTGGCAGATCTCTCTCTCTCTCTCTCTCTCTCTCTCTCTCTCTCTCTCTCTCTCTCTCTCTGCAAAATTTTAAGAGAATACTGAAATAGTTATTTTGTTAAATAAAACTCATGCATTGCGTTGAAATATTTCTTTTTATATAGATTTGAAAATATTATAAAAAAAACTTCCCTACAACATTTTCTTTTTTACAAAACAAAATTTTATCATTAAATTCCCTGACACAGATTCCTCCATATTACAGTTTCTTCGTTTAGAAGAAATATTACAGTTATGTTTATATATGAAAATGCATACTTGATAACAAATTCCCCCTCCCCCTTCTCTCTCTCTCTCTCTCTCTCTCTCTCTCTCTCTCTCTCTCTCTCTCTCTCTCTCTCTCTCTCTCTCTCATAATCGAGGAAAAGACAACAATTTAAACCATATTATTATTATTATTATTATTATTATTATTATTATTATTATTATTATTATTATCCAAGCTACAACCCTAGTTGGGAAAGCAAGATGCTATAAGCCCAGGGGCTCCAACAGGGAAAAATAGCCCAGTGAGGAAAGGAAATAAGGAAATAAATAAATGAAGAGAACAAATTGACAATAAATCATTCTAAAATAAGTAACAACGTCAAAACAGACATGTCATATATAAACTATTAACAACATCAAAAACAAATATGTCATAAATAAACTATAAAAAGACTCATGTGATTTAGTTGTTTCTATAATCAGTGACTAAATCCTAATAATTTCTACTATAAAGCATCTATATAAGAGAATTTTAATAACCAGATTAGAAAAAAAAGATAAAGTGAATAAAAACACAATGCTTATGATCGCCTTTCCTGCAAGCATTTTCTGAAAGCAACAAAATGTTTCTATGGATGGAGGGATTTTACGCTAAAACAAGACCACAGCAGAACAATGGCTATGCTGTATAAGTGAGTCACTACCGAGGGCATGGTAAGCTTTCATGGAAAATTAAATATCTTGCAATACATTACATGGAAGTGCAAAGTTCAGAGGGGAGGCTGTGAATTATATCTATTTTTTTTATTTATCTTTTTTTTTAATGTCTAATGTTTGTAAATGAGAATTTGGACTTTAAGAAAACCTCGAATGAGTTTAAAGGTGTTTAAAAGAGACATTGAGCTTGGACAGGAATTAGGCGAAGAAGATGAAGAAGATTATATAGACTCAAAAAGGAATAATTTTATGATGATATATGGATTCAGGAGAACGAACCAATATTATTATTATTATTATTATTATTATTATTATTATTATTATTATTATTATTATTATTATTATTACTTGTTAAGCTACAACCAGAGTTGGAAAAGCAGGATGCTTATTTTAAGCCTAAGGGATCCAAAAAAGGAAAAGAGCTCAGTGAGGAAAGGAAATTAAGAAATAAAAAGCTATAAGAGGAATATTGAAAAATATAAAATATTCTAAGAACAGTAAAAACAATAAAATATATCTTCCATATATACACTTAAAAAAGCTAGAGGAGGAGAAATAATATAAAAAAAGGGTGCCCCGGTGTACCCTCAAGCAAGAGAACTCCAAACACAAGAAGACGAATGGGGCAGGTGAATCTATAATGAATGAAGCGTGAAGCGATGGAATCCTATGAAGGATGGCGGAAGAATCTCGAAGTGTCACTGGTTTCAAAAGTTGGATTGAAGAGAATAGCCATATAGCAAAGACTTTTATGTTTTAAAGGTTTATAGGCCGCTCATGAATGGCAGAGGCAACGGACAGTGACAATGCCCTAGAGACTGACTAAATATACAATGGCTGTTAGTGACTCGGCAGGTAGTCCTTTTGGCTCCCCCAAAATCCAGCCTCCTTAGCTCACAAGGATGGTGAGATTACGGACACTACGAGAAACCATCGAGCTAGAGAGGAACTCGAACCCCAGTCTGGCAGATCGCCAGATAGGGATGATTTCAATAGGCTACCATACACTCCAGATTTGAAATTAATAAATGTTTGAGTATCGCACTTGGAGAAAGGAATGATATGAAGGCAAAAAAATGGAAAATTAACAAAATTGACAAAATAGTTTTCATAAGACAAAGCAAAGGTTCGAATCCTTGTATGGGTTGATACACTTATCGTATATGAATTCCTGTTTGGGAATGTTGCTCCATTGGTGCAGTAATTCGATTTAAAAGAAAAGTATTTCTGACTCAAGATTTGAAAGTTTGAACGTTACATAAGTGACAAAAAGACCACATACACATACACACAAACACACACAGATATATATATATATATATATATATATATATATATATATATATATATATATATATATATATATATATATATATATATATATATGTATACAAATGACCATTTGTTGAGGATAATAGGGATGCAGATATAACTGCTGTTGCAGGTGTTGAAGTGCTGGTGATGGGAGATGAGAATGAGAGAGAGATTACAAGAGAGGAAGTGAGGTGAGCACTAGATGAAACGAGAGTAGGAAAAGTATCTGGTATGGATGGTGTGAGAGCTGAGATGTTGAAGGAAGGGGGTGTGATTGTACTTGAATGGTTGGTGATATTGTTTGATATGTGTTTTGTGTTATCAATGGTACCAGTAGATTGGGTTTGGGCATGTATTGTACCACAATATAAGGGTAAAGGTGATGTGCATGAGTGTTGTAATTCAAGGGGTATTAG
Source organism: Palaemon carinicauda (assembly GCF_036898095.1). Classification (NCBI taxonomy): domain Eukaryota; kingdom Metazoa; phylum Arthropoda; class Malacostraca; order Decapoda; family Palaemonidae; genus Palaemon; species Palaemon carinicauda. Next base: position 57,586,427 of record NC_090736.1, on the reverse strand, counting down.
GTTGTTGAGAGTAGTTGGAAAAGTGCATGGTGGAGTACTGATTAATAGGATTAAGGATAGAACAGAGAATGCAATCTTAGAAATACAGGGTGGTTTTAGAAGAGGTAGGGGTTGTATGAATCAAATTTTTACAGTTACCCAGATATGCGAGAAATATTTAGCAAAAGGTAAGGAGGTGTATGTTGCGTTTATGGATCTGGAGAAAGCGTATGAAAGAGTTGATAGGGAAGCAATGTGAAATATGATGAGGTTATATGAAGTTGCTGGATGGTTGTTGCAAGCAGTGAAAAGTTTCTACAAAGGTAGTAAAGCATGTGTTAGGATAGGAAATGAAGTGAGCGATTGGTTTCTGGTGAGGGTGGGGCTAAGACAGGGATGCGTGATGTCGCTGTGGTTGTTTAACTCGTATGTTGATGGAGTGGTTGGAGGTGAATACTCAAGTACTTGGATGAGGATTGAAACTGGTAGACGAGAATGACCATGAATGGGAGATGAATCAGTTGTTGTTTACAGATGATACTGTACTAATTACAGACACGGAAGAGAAGCTTGGCCAATTAGGGACAGAATTTGGACGGTTGTGTGAGAGAAGGAAGTTGAGAGTTAATGTAGGTAAGAGTAAGGTTATGAGATGTACGAGAAGAGAAGGTGGTGCGAGGGTGAATGCCATGTTGAATGGAGAGTTACTTGAGGAGGTGGATCAGTTCAAGTACATGGGGTCTGCTGTTGCAGCAAATGGTGGAGTGGAAGCAGATGTACGTCAGAGAGTGAATAAGGATTCAAAGTGTTAGGGACAGTTAAGGGAGAGGTAAAAAATAGAGGGTTGGGCATGAATATTAAGAGAGTTCTGTATGAGAAAGTGATTGTACCAACTATGATGTATGGATCGGAGTTGTGGGGAATGAAAGTGACGGAGAGACAGAAATTGAATGTGTTTGAGATGAAGTGTCTAAGGAGTATGGCTGGTGTATCTCGAGTAGATAGTTATATATATATATATATATATATATATATATATATATATATATATATATATATATATATATATATATATATATATATATATATATATATAAATGACCATTTGTTGAGGATAATAGGGATGCAGATATAACTGCAGTTGCAGGTGTTGAAGTGCTGGTGATGGGAGATGAGAATGAGAGAGAGATTACAAGAGAGGAAGTGAGGTGAGCACTAGATGAAACGAGAGTAGGAAAAGTATCTGGTATGGATGGTGTGAGAGCTGAGATGTTGAAGGAAGGGGGTGTGATTGTGCTTGAATGGTTGGTGATATTGTTTGATATATGTTTTGTGTTATCAATGGTACCAGTAGATTGGGTTTGGGCATGTATTGTACCACAATATAAGGGTAAAGGTGATGTGCATGAGTGTTGTAATTCAAGGGGTATTAGGTTGTTGAGAGTAGTTGGAAAAGTGCATGGTGGAGTACTGATTAATAGGATTAAGGATAGAACAGAGAATGCAATCTTAGAAATACAGGGTGGTTTTAGAAGAGGTAGGGGTTGTATGAATCAAATTTTTACAGTTACCCGGATATGCGAGAAATATTTAGCAAAAGGTAAGGAGGTGTATGTTGCGTTTATGGATCTGGAGAAAGCGTATGAAAGAGTTGATAGGGAAGCAATGTGAAATATGATGAGGTTATATGAAGTTGCTGGATGGTTGTTGCAAGCAGTGAAAGGTTTCTACAAAGGTAGTAAAGCATGTGTTAGGATAGGAAATAAAGTGAGCGATTGGCTTCTGGTGAGGGTGGGGCTGAGACAGGGATGCGTTATGTCGCTGTGGTTGTTTAACTCGTATGTTGATGGAGTGGTGGGAGGTGAATACTCAAGTACTTGGATGAGGATTGAAACTGGTAGACGGGAATGACCATGAATGGGAGATGAATCAGTTGTTGTTTACAGATGATACTGTACTAATTACAGACACGGAAGAGAAGCTTGGCCAATTAGGGACAGAATTTGGACGGTTGTGTGAGAGAAGGAAGTTGAGAGTTAATGTAGGTAAGAGTAAGGTTATGAGATGTACGAGAAGAGAAGGTGGTGCGAGGGTGAATGCCATGTTGAATGGAGAGTTACTTGAGGAGGTGGATCAGTTCAAGTACATGGGGTCTGTTGTTGCAGCAAATGGTGGAGTGGAAGCAGATGTACGTCAGAGAGTGAATAAGGATTCAAAGTGTTAGGGGCAGTTAAGGGAGAGGTAAAAAATAGAGGGTTGGGCATGAATATTAAGAGAGTTCTGTATGAGAAAGTGATTGTACCAACTGTGATGTATTGATCGGAGTTGTGGGGAATGAAAGTGACGGAGAGACAGAAATTGAATGTGTTTGAGATGAAGTGTCTAAGGAGTATGGCTGGTGTATCTCGAGTAGATAGGGTTAGGAACGAAGTAGTGAAGGTGAGAACGGGTGTAAGAAATGAGTTAGCAGCTTGAGTGGATATGAATGTGTTGTGGTGGTTTGGCCCTGTTGAGAGAATGGAAAAGAGATGTCTGCTAAAGAAGGTGATGAATGCAAGAGTTGATCTGAAAAGTACAAGAGGAAGGCCAAGGTTTGGGTGGATGGATGGAGTGAAGAAAGCTCTGGGTGATAGGAGGATAGATGTGAGAGAGGCAAGAGAGCGTGCTAGAAATATGAATGAATGGCGAGCGATTGTGACGAAGTTCCGGTAGGCCCTGCTGCTTCCTCGGGTGCCTTGGATGACCGCAGAGGTAGCAGCAGTACAGGATTCAGCGTTATGAATCTTCTTCTGTGGTGGATAACTGGGGAGGGTGGGCTGTGGCACCGTAGCAGTACCAGCCGAACTAGGTTGAGTCCTTTGTAAGGCTGAGAGGAACGTAGAGAGGAAAAGTCCCCTTTTTTTTTTCATTTGTTTGATGTTGGCCACCCCCAAGATTGAAGAAGTGCCTTGGTGTATGTATATATATATATATATATATATATATATATATATATATATATATATATATATATATATATATATATATATTTATTTACAGTATATATATATATATATATATATATATATATATATATATATATATATATATATATATATACACACACACACATATATATATATATATATATATATATACATATACATATATATATATATATATATATATATATATATATATATATATATATATATATATATATATATATAAATATATATATATATATATATATATATATATAAATATATATATATATATATATATATATATATATATATATATATATATATATATATATATATATATATATACACACACACACGTTGCACGCGTTTGGTTATAATCGTTTATCAATGTGTCTTTCATATTATAGGTAACTTGAAGCGTTGTAGACGTTGGCCTAGACCTCGGAATAATATTCATCGATATTCCTATTAATTCAAATGAAAAGGTAAACATCCGGTGGTCACTTTTGCATCCGACATAATCGAGGCACTTTTGCTCGTAAAGGTCATTTCATAAGTTTAGAAGAGTTTTGTAATGTTGCCATCACTGGTGAGAACGACCTTTTTTACCTGAACTTTTCAAGGCACATGACCCCATTCTGACAATGCGTTCGAAACTTTTGTTTCAGAAAAAACTTTCCGTAACATATTTATACTGTTGCAAGTTCATTCAATTGGTTATGTTTATTAACCGTAAAATTGATAAATTAACCTATTGAATGTCTAAAAGTTGGTTTTGTAAATGGAGGAATATTAGTTTTGTCTTTAGGGAAGTATGAACAATGTTCCGAAATTTTTGGACCTTTTAAAACCTTTACAGCCAGATTACTTCCTGCTCTTCATGTTAACATTTTGATAATTCCTTATCTATTCTCTTTTAGCTATTAAATTACATAATGGTCAATGAAAAGACACTTTATTAGATTAAACATGAAATCATCAGACTATCAAAAGTAATGGAAGTGTAAGTCAGATGAGATCAAATGAAAAAGCTATAAAAAAAACAACTATCCATTTTTGGTTTAACTAAGAATTCTTAAATTCGCGTGTCTCCTTGGTTATTGACATAAACATGGTTATTATTATTATTATTATTATTATTATTATTATTATTATTATTATTATTATTATTATTATTATTATTATTATTACTTGCTTAGCTACAACCCTAGTTGGAAAAGCAGTATGCTATAAGCCAAGGGGCTCCAACAGGGAAAATAGTCGAGTGGGGGAAGGAAAAAGGAAAATTAAATATTTTAAAAATAGTAACAAGGAAAATGAAATATTCAAAAATAGTAACAACATTAAAATAAATATCTCCTATATGAATTATAAAAACTTTTACAAAACAAGAGGAAGAGAAGTGAGACAGAATAATGTGCTAGAGTTTAGCCTCACGCAAGAGAACTTTAACTCAAGACAGTGGAAGTCCATGGTACAGAGGTTATGGCACTACCCAAGACCAGAGAACAAAGGTTTTATTTTGGAGTGTCCTTCTCCTATAAGAGCTGCTAAAGAGTGTCCTCTATCCTTACCAAGAGGAAGTGGCCAATGAACGTTTACAGTGCAGTAGTTAAGCCCTTGAACAAAGGATTATTTGGTAATTTCAGTGTTGTCAGGTGTATGAGGACAAAGAAATTTTTTTAGAGAATAAGCCAGACTATTCAGCATGTGTGTGTATAGCCAACAGGAAAATGAACCGTAACTAGAGAGAAGGATCCAATGTAGTACTGTTTGGCCAGTTGTAGTTGTGAAAGAGACAGTGTTTCATATGGTAAACAGGGGTCAAATTACGCCAAGCCTCCCCTAAAATAACTGAAAATTACGTCACCGGAAACTTAGTCTATTGGAGAAGGTTACGTTAAGTTTTATTAGTTTATTTTGCGAAATATGACCTTGAGTGAAAGGCCCCGGAATTTAATAAGTTATAAAGAGACACCAGAAGATTTGAAAAACCACAAAAAAAAAAAGACTGAAAAATAATTCAACAACCAAAATAATATATTGTGCCATAAACATGAAGTCACAAATCAATCAACTATAAATAAATAATAAACAAATGTAAGGAATAAATTAAGTTTAGATTCTGCTACATTACGTCTTACCAGTAGCAGCTTGTTTATAATCATTGTGGTAGATATTATGTTTACCTGTTTGATTTAGATACATACAGCTTTATTTATTACATATTGGCGTGAAGTATGTATCTCTACTTCCTAAATTATATTATGATTCACAAAATATAGATACAATTCAGACTCATTCGTTCTCACCCAAGTTAAACATACCTTAAGATGAAAAGTTTATATAAAATCGCAAAGTTGATAAACACGTAACATTGTACCTAAAAGTAAATTTTAACCATAAAAAAATTACCTACATGCAATAATCTCCGACTACCTTCTACGGAATTATCATCACGTATACCATTAAATCTATCCTAAATAATTTATTTTCCTTCACAGTGATTCACAAGGCACTAAAAGAGTTAGAAGATCGAGGCCTACATGGCTGAGAATTACGAATGGAGAGGTATTGAATTAAAATCTCAAGCTAGAGACGTCTGGTGAAATCTAACCGAGGTCCTTTGCGTAAATAGGCGTAGGAGGAGATGATGATGATGATGATGACGATGAAATAATTTAGCTTCTTTCACGGTGATTCATGAACTACATATTCTCTTATAATTTACACATTTTCCCCCTTTCGACAGAATGTCTCATTTCGCAAAGGCGTCTGTCAAGAGTTGAAATCTTTGTGATGTCCATTCAAAGAGCTTCACAAAATTCCCAGTTTTTAGACAAAATGTAAGCCAGAAATAATGAGATTAAAGATTTATTATGCAAAGGGAATATTCCTCCTTATCTGCTCTGCCATGTGACTGGAAGACTTTATTAAATCTTATTTCTTTCTATCTATGCATTCAAAGGGTACAGAGATATGAATCCTTTCTTGAAGCAGCAGGTAAATGACTGTGATGTCAATACCATCAATACCATCGACGTTGGAAGAAAAGAATGCCAAAGTCAAAATAAAATCAAAAGGTTTATCAGTTGTCGTATTATTTTGATTAAAAAAAAATATGTAATGGGATGGGACTAGCTTTTGTATCTATATGAAAGTTTGTTTGTGGCTGGTTTCATGAGAAATAAAAATAAAATATTTTTGATATTCCACTAAAGAACCGCCTCTGAATTCCACTTTAGATATGGGTTCTTTTGGAATTCTATTGAGTCATTTTATTTTATTAGTAAAGTTTGCAGTAGCCTATTGGAAATGTCCCTGCATGGCATTGTGTTTGATGGGAGTTTGAGACCCGCTCAAGGTCAATAGTATCAAGTAGTGTCTACAACCTCACCATCCTTGAGAAATAGGGATATGAGGTGTGTGAGAATGTAAAGGTTAATCTGATTAATCATCAGAAGCTTCATGGAGAGGGAGCTTGGATGCTAATCATATGTACTGTATATATGGATAGTGTCTAGGATAATGGCCTGTCCGTTGCCTCGGCCGTTTAAAAACAGCCTTTTAAATCTTTAAAGATTTAAAGGTTTCAGGGCCGCTCATGGATGGCAGAGGCAAAGGACAGTAGCATCGCCCTAGCAAGCAGTACAATGTCCTAGACACTGACCATATATATGATCACCGTTCAAGCCCCTCTCCACCTACGCTAGGACCAGGGAGGGCCATGAAAGGCTGCTGATGACTTAGCTGGTAGACTTATAAGTTCCCCTATAATCCCATCCTTAGCTCTCAAGGATTGCGACTAAAGGAACTAACGAGTTTTGAGCGGAACTCAGACCCCAGGCTGGCGATCACTAGTCAAGGACGTTACCACATAGGCCACCACAACCCTAAAACGTTAATGATTGATGGACCCAATGACTCGGTTTTTGTGACTTATAAAGTTGGCCTTGATTACAAAAAATAATCATATCACTTGTGACAAGTGTTAATCATTATTCTTGAACTGACGATATTAGCATAGAAATTCTCACTAGTTACTAAAACTAAAACTACTTCCTAAAATATATTATGGTTCACAAAATATAAAGTCAATTCAGTTTGTATTTCATTCGCACCAAGGTTAAACGTAAGACGAAAAGTATAAATAAAATCGCAAAGTTGATAAACACTTAACATTGAGCATAAAAGTAACATTTAACATGAGCTGAAATCTATAGAGCGCACTTTCGTGACAACTTTTTGAGGGCAATTCGATTTCTCACGTAACAACTTCGATTCAATACCCAGATCGTTATTCCATTTGTACCCACGCACGAAAGTTGCACATTAATTAAGACAAGGCACTTTTAATTAGAGCGCCGGGGGTAAAGTTTCATCATCTAAACGATAGGGGAGCAGGCTCAAGGACACCCATTATTTCACTGTTGTTACCCATATATAAATCGTCATAAACTTACAATCATCTTTATTTTCATAATGCATTCTAACATCAAACTGTTCACTAATACCTAAACTTTCAGATGAAGTAGTGTCTGCAAAGATTGCTTGCCTAGTAAAATCACTGCAATAACCAAAATCTGTCAAACCAAGAACACATCTTGCTCACGCTGCATCACCTGTTCCTCTGCTTCCTCCACTAGGCTGTTGTGACATATTTGCTCTTATATGCTGAGGCTATAATTCGGCTCCAATTTCCATCTTATCTTGACTCTCTAGATGAGACAGCCAGGCGCACCATATTGACCTTCCTTTCTTCCATGGCTGATACATTTCCGAATCCCGAGTGTGTAACAGCATGTGGAAGTGAAGCATTCAAGTCTCTCGTCAGGTTTCAGCAGTTTCTCAACGGGAAAGAAAGCAATCAATCCAACATAACGTCTGGTGCTCGTACATTGAATTAGTCCAACTATCGTTGCTGTTCATAAGAGGAACTTGTGAGTCAAATTGGAATCTTCACCTTGCAGCCTTCCATGAAATGCTGCCATGGTTCTTCGCGTCAATGACCTTATATGTCAGGATGCCAGAAAACCTCAAATCAATCAATCAATATGCCATGGTTCTTTGCGTATGATCATCAGAATAATGACCGCTATAGTGCAGCATATCTGTGTGAAATGGTTAGCCTCCAGTACTTCAGTTGTACACTTAAGCATTCTGGTAATGGGCTAGCCTCCATATCTTGTGATCAGGGGTACTTGGTATTTGCCGGACTCGGACTCAGAATCTGGACACAGATGCAATTGCCGGACCCCAGAACAAACGTATGTTTCTTAAGTTTAGCTCAGCGGTATATGCTGTTGGTTGTTTTTGTCTATGAGGACAGGTTCTCAAGTTGATATAGAAAGCAAATTTAAATTAATTAATACAATTGTAAATAGAAGATAGCGCAGTTTTTCTACCGGGTCCTTGCGGTCTCAGTGACCAACCTTTCCTCCAAGCAAAGAGGCTTGATAAATAAGCTTAAAAGTGTTATGGGCCTGAGCAGTTCACTTTTTTTAAATTCTGCTGCTGAGCATAAAACTAACCAGTAAATGACCAATGAAAATGTTCTAAGTCATAACAAACTACTTTTTTTATGCATATCGACAGATGCCCCGAATATCGCCCGATTTTACCGGTGTATGCACTGCCAGAGGGATAGCAAAAATGTTTCTTAATATCTGTCATATGTTTTAGCAATCAGTTATAATTTTTCTTGAAAGGGACATACCTGTGCCAATGTTTGTCCTGTATTATATAAATTTTTTTTAACAACATTTATTCATGAAATAATTTCACTTATTTAACAACTGCCCCCCCCCCCCCCCACACACAATAAAAAAAAATAATATATTGGACTGGCTCATATATGCAGATTAAAATAGATAAATTTATTTAGACAAAATTATCAAATTACATACAAAGAATACAAAAACTGATTGTAACATTTTTCACTTCATCTACAGCATAAATTATGCAGAACCAAAAGAGCCATGTACATGATATATATAAGTTCCTCACAACATCTAATGATAAGAATGAGGCAAAGAAAAAGAAAGACAGACTATATCATAAATTAACATGAAATAATTAGAATTATATTCATGTACAGAAACTAATACTATCATTTGCAAGTAACAATATGAACTGTTTTGTATTCATTTAAATACTATTTATTATTACAAGATAAATATAGTTGTAGAAATAAAATACAATAGAAAAAAAGGATTACATGCCAAGCATTCAAGTATATAATTTATTACACTTCACAAGAGTTAGCCAAAAACATTATGTTAAATAACACACTTTTTTATTCATGAAATAAAGAAGACCAAGGTTATTACATTTTACACTTAACTATAACTGGTATATTCTCCTTTTTTGCAAGACAGTATGTTTTTGTCAAAGCATTCTGGATGTACTTTAGTATTTGTCAGCCAGTACCGGATTGATACTTGCTGGGTGGATGAGTATATGAAAACTTTGCTAAAACCTTCACATTTTTTTTTTTTTACCCATGACCCATTCTAGCTTCCCAAATGGTAATTTAAAAGTTTTTTACTACTATCAATGATATATTTACAACACAATGGAAACATTCTTAGCTCTCTAATACAATAATATTATCAAATCGTGTTGGATATATACATTTTTGCGGGGATAGTAATTAATATTTAATTAAATATAATGATGCCATATGTAGGCTGACTCTCCTCCAATGTTTTCTCAGAGGCCATGGTTATCTGGCTTCCTTAGCACCTCTAACCTGATTTGGAACATCAAAGGGATACAAATCAGTAACCAGTAATCAGGGGAGAGCATGGCTTCATTGTTTTTCTCATTTGTTTGACTGGATATGGATCTCACAGATATACAGAGCAAGAAGGGTGATTGGATGTCCTTGGTTTGGACAAGGAGAAGTTGTTGGGTTAACCAATGGAAATGAAGTTTGGAGCTGCTGAATAGGTAATTTGTTCAACTTGAGTACTGTATATATAATTGGTACAAACTCAAAATCAGACACCAAAATCCATTTTGTAGAGCAAAAAAGGCAGGCTACTTCTTCCAAAAAGCTCAGATTTGAAAATACACAGACTAGAAGAACCGTCCGTCATTGTCCAAAAGAAAGTTGGACCTGCATGGAACCAGTGATGCAAGCAGCTCCAAGACCCATAATGAGCGAATACTTAAGACTTAAGACCTCACCTGATAAAGAAAATATTCTTCCTGGCAAGCCAGATCATAGAGGTCTCTCAATAAAGAGGAAACATGACTCATTAAATATTTCCATTAGTAAGACACCAAAAGAGGATGATGAGATTAACATATTAGAAGATGTATCATTGTCCAGTGATTTAATAGAAAAGGCAAATTGCATACTAAGGAAACAGTTTCCCACTATAAATGGGCATCAGGATTCTGTGTATGCCCCACAATACCTTGATCTTGAAGACTGCTGGACATGGGCAAAACTATTTCAGAGAGTGATGCCCCCACGTGTGCAAATGCTTCATACAGGTAAATTCCATTGGGTCTGTACAATTCAACCGCAGTTTGGACCAGTTTATTTGTTAGACAGCCTCTATGGGCACGAGAGCTTAAGCCCATCTTTACAAATTCAGATTGCTCAGATTTATAACCAGGGTCAAATGAATCAGATAGAGTGTTTGCAATTGAAAATACGGTAGAATATGTTTTTTCATGTTTTCTGGGAAATAAGTATGTTGTTTTTTAAACTGATCAAATGAGACCACACTTGCATTCTTTTTTGGAAAAAGGTAAGTTTGAGCCATTTCCAAAAGTTTCAAATATTTCTCGATTAAGGAAACCCTAGATATACAAGGAACGGAGTTTAGATTCATGGTGGACTTGTTTGATGCCTGATTGCCTGGACAACATGGTAAGATGTGACCAGTGTAGGAAATGGTTTATCAAAAATTGTATGAATGTAGGACCAAATGATTCCACAAAGTGGTTCTGCCCCTCTTGTGCTGCACAGTAATTTGTCTTTTTTCATTTTGAACATAATTCTGGTGTTACCTATTGGATATTAGTATATCTTTTAAATGATTCCTGGGAGGGTTTTGTTAAAACATTTTCTTAAAAAAATGTGTCATGTATTTTATTGTTTCTGTTCATGTGAATGTACAATTAAAAGTAGATACATACATATATGTGCTTTATGTTCATGCAAACATGTTTTCAGTCAGTTTGTAATTTCTATTAGAGGTCTATATAGGTGATATTTCTCAATTTATAATTGGAAAGACTGTTCGTCTGTTTTAAAGACTTTTCTGTATTTGGATTAAATAATAAAATATTTACATTTATAGTCCGATTAATAACTGTTAAAATAAGTATCATCAGAAACATTCCATTAGGTGCTATTTTTTGCGGTCTTTTTTTAACTGCTCTGATAAGGTGTTCATGAACTTTTTTATCATTGTGTGCTATGCATGGGTTACATTATAATAAGAAATTAGAGGCTGATAAAATTTGAATCATAAAAAAACTTCTTGTTATATGTTACCAATGATGATGTTATTGTAAAATGATATTGCAAAACACACAAGCCATCTGATCAGGCTGGCAGGTACTGTGAAACTTTATTTGCACCATATATGATGTTATTTCAAGGTCAAACTTATCATGAAATTTACAAAAAGCAGTAAATTTTATATTATATATATTTCAAATATTATCAATCCAAACTTAGTAATATGTGGGAAAAATTATGTACCTTTATTAAATTTCGGTTAAATAACAATCCAATTCATCATAAAGATATATTCTTATGCAGAGGGATTCAATGATGAGAAAAATCAAACATTGTTTCCCCAACACATGGTTCCATTACACTGACACCATTTTTCTTACATTTCTTGGAGTCCGTGATGGGGGTCTGTCTAATTTAACCTGACTTTGTGGGTGTTGGGGGTTATGCCATGACAAACATTTAGTGTGAACTCATAGATCAGATTGGTGGGTTTATGGGGCCAGTAAATTTGTTATGAATTAACCGTAAATACAGAAGAAATAGACGTTTGTTCTGGGGTCCGGTGATTGCATCTGTGGAGTCCGGAGTCCGGAATCCGAGTCCGAGTCCGTCAAAGACCTAGTACCGTGATCAGGCCATTGAGCGAACAGTGAACCGTGACTCGAAAACTTCTGGAGGTCTCATCGGCACAACACAATCGTGGTGATGTTCAAAGGTAGGCCAGAATAAGCGTGCAACTATTGTGAAAATATGGTGAACACTAACAGACAACTCATCTGGAACTATAATTGGCAAAGCCAAAATGATGACTGATGAACACACTATTCAAGAAATTATATATATATATATATATATATATATATATATATATATATATATATATATATATATATATATATATATATATATATATATATATATATATATATATATGTATATATATATATATATATATATATATATATATATATATATATATATATATATATATATATATATATATATATATATATATATATAAATAAATTTCTACCTCACACATGGGATCGATGGCTAGCCCCTTCTAATGAAAGGCCAGGTCGAAACCAACCATGCCACGAGAAGCCATAAAAGAAACCGGAACCTGACGCTACCCAGCTGTCCGAGGATTTACCTGGCGAGACATCAGTCTCTTACCAGCGAGTTTTTACCCGATTTCCAGGCCCACCGCGTGACACAATTGGTAGTAATTCATTCAAATTACCCCTAATGAGTCAATGTGGATAAATATCAATGGATAAATATACACACAACATCGTGTTCAAATAGAAATAAATTTCTACCTCATACTTGGGATCGAACGCTAGCCTCTTCTAATGAAAGGCCAGGTCGAAACCAACCATGCCACGAGAGGCCATAAAAGAAATCGGAACCTGACGCTACCCAGCTGTCCGAGGATTTACCTGGCGAGACATCAGTCTCTTACCAGCGAGTTTTACCCGATTTCCTGGCCCACCACGTGACACAATTGGTAGTAAATCATTAAAATTACCCCTAATGAGTCAATATGGATAAATATCAACACAACATCGTGTTCAAATAGAAATAAATTTCTACCTCATACTTGGGATCGAACGCTAGCTCCTTCTAATGAAAGGCCAGGTCGAAACCAACCATGCCACGAGAGGCCATAAAAGAAATCGGAACCTGACGCTACCCAGCTGTCCGGGGATTTACCTGGCGAGACATTAGTCTCCTACCAGCGAGTTTTACCCGATTTCCTGGCCCACCACGTGACACAATTGATAGTAATTCATTCAAATTACCCCTAATGAGTCCATATGGATAAATATCAACACGACATCGTGTTCAAATAGAAATAAATTTCTACCTCATACTTGGGATCGAACGCTAGCGCCTTCTAAAAAAACGTCAGAAAAACACCGAAAAACGTACGTAACCGACGAAAAACCCCGAAAAACGTTCAAAAACGACGAAAAAGAGGAAGACGTCAGGAAATGACGAAACACAGAAAAACCTCCGAAAACGACGTAAAATAGAAAATACGACCGAAAACGACGAAAAGCAGAAAAAGGTCAGGAAAAAAGGAAAAACAGAAAAAACCTCTGAATACGAAAAAAAAAAAAAAAAATGCCACAAAATAACAAAAAACACCGAAAAACGTCCAAAAAAATTAAAAAGAGACAAAACGGCAGGAAACGACGAAAAAACGACAGGAAATGACGAAAAAACGTCTAAAAAAGGACGAAAAACTGATAATGTCAGAAAACGACGAAAAACACCGAAAAACGTCAGCAAACTACGAAAAACACTGAAAAGAAGTCAGGAAATAAAAAAAAAAACAAACGTTAGAAAACGACGAAAAACACCGAAAAAAATTCTGAAAATGACGAAAAACACCGAAAAGTGTCAAAAAACGAAAAAAAAAAAAACAGGAAAAACAACAATAAAACCGAAATAACGACAGGAAACGACGAAAAACAGAAAAACAAGCCAGGAAACGACGAAAAACGCCGAAAACACCGAAAAAACGTCTTGTTTATTTTTGTATTCCTACGTGATTCGTTCGACGTTCGAAGTAGATTTTGAAAAGGACCCCTGATTTGGAAAGCGATTTCGTTTAAGATTTTCAATGAAAATTAAATCAATCCAATTATCAATCTAAATAACTTATTGAATGAAATGGCAAAAAAAAAAAAAATCAAATTATTTTGTTGGTGGTTATGATAAAAGGGATATTATAAAAGGAAATACTATCAATGAAAATATGTTTCAAATATAGTATATATTGCATAACATAAAAAAATGATTAATTTTTTCCTAATTACAACAGTAAGAAACGTGTCCATGAATATATTGTTTCTATAAATGGATAGATAGAACTGAAATACAAGTTAATTCTCCCATATAACGAGTATCTATATTGTAGATGTAAATTTTTACCTAACACACACACACACACACACACACACACACATATATATATATATATATATATATATATATATATATATACAGTATAAGTATATATCGTTGGAAGGTAAATTACCTAACATAACACATACTTTTGCGAAATGAGAGAGATCGTGCTTAAAAAAAGATATATTAACGGTTGAAAAATAGTCCTAATCAATATTGATCTTTTAATATTATGGTTAAAATCTTCACTGAAGTAACGTCTAAATATAAAACGCTAAACTGTCTCGTCCAATCAACACTCAGCTCTGAAATCTTTGGACGGGAATCGTGCAATTTTTGGAAAATGGTCTCTCTCTTCCAAGAAAAGGTTGGGACCGGATGTTCCCTAAAAACGACGGAAGATTGCCCTTCTGCTTTTAACTTTTGCGCGGCACATGACATTCTCAAGTATCTTTGTTTATGTGTGTGTGTGTGTCGTAGCTTCCCTTTGAATAATTTATAAATGACAGCTTCATTTCATTTACTTCTCTTATAGTTTGTTTCTTTCCTTATTTCGTTTCCTCACTAGGCTATTTTCCCTGCTGGAGCCCGTTGTGTGTTTGTGTGTGTGTGCGAATCGCAGCTTTCCTTTGAACAGTTTATATATGAAAGCTTCATTTTAATGTTGTTACCATTCTTAAGATATTTTATTTTATTAGTTAATTGCTTCTCTTATTGTTAATTTATTTCCTTATTTCGTTTCCTCAATGGGCTCTTTTCCCTGCTGGAGCCCTTTGCATTATAGCA
>NC_090736.1:57553795-57563795 GCF_036898095.1 Palaemon carinicauda | reverse complement strand
TTCATTCCTATTTGCCTTCTTCAAATCAGCACTCTATTTACTTGAACCATCTTCTTCACTTGAAGTAATCAATATTATAAAAAAACTAAAGAACAAAAAAGCAAATATTCATTCTCCCCCTACCAAACTATATAAGAATAATGCTAGTTTACTTGCCTTTCCTATATCCTTATTGTTCAACCGTTGTATTGCCTCTGGCATTTATCCTGACATTTTTAAAATATCGTGCGTTACTGTGCTACATAAGTCTGGTGATAAATCGGAGGTCGTCAATAACTATAGACCAATAAGTTGCCTTCCCTTATTGAATAAAATTTTTGAAAAACTATTGTACAATCGACTCTACTCTTTCTTTATTAGATGTAATATCTTTTCTACCTGTCAGTATGGCTTTCTGCGTGGCGTTAGTACAGGTGATGCTGTAAATGACCTTCTTGAAAATATCTACAATGTGATGAATAAAAATGAATACCTTGGTGCGGTCTTTTTAGATTTGAGTAAAGCCTTTGACACACTGTCTCATGATGCGCTGCTTAAAAAGCTCGAACATTATGGAATACGTGGAAATGCGTTAGTCTTACTAAAATCCTACTTAATGAGTCGAAAACAATTTGTGACCCTCGATGGCCATCTCTCAGAGGTTATAGATGTCAAAATAGGTGTTCCCCAGGGAACAGTCCTAGGCCCCTATTTTTCCTCGCCTATATCAATGATCTAACTCGATCAGTAGGTAGGTTAAGCTCCATACTCTTTGCCGATGACACTACGCATCATTTTAGACATAAAAATATCTACTCCCTCTGTGATACACTAACTGCTGATTTAACTCATGTAAAAAACTGGCTACTAGCAAATAAGTTAACCTTAAATGAAACAAAGACATACTTCATAATCTTTTCTCTACGTAGAGTTCCGGATAACATAAGGGTTGCTATAGGAAATCACACTCTGGATCAGAAGTCCAGTGGTAAATTTTTAGGGATAATTCTTGATAATAAACTAACTTTCTGTGAGCATGTAAATATGACAGTTAATAAAATTGCCAAAGTAATGGATATCATATATAGATTAAAAGAGTATTTCCCCTTATATATTATAAAACAATTTTATCACTCGTTAGTATCTCCTCACCTAAATTACTGCAATACGGCGTGGGGGAGTAGTAGTAGAAATGTCTTGCAACCATTAATTGTAATTCAAAAAAGACTGGTAAGAATCATAAGCTCCAGTGATTACTTAGCTCATACATTGCCACTCTTCTGGTCTCTCTCGATATTGAAGCTGGAAGACACTTATAAGCTCTCCTTAATGAATATGATGTTCCAAACACTTATTTTGAACAAATATCCAGATTTAAGACGAAAAATAATTCAGGAACAATCAGTTCATCCATATGAAACATGAAATTCAAACTTAACTCTTCCTTTCATACGTATTAATAGATGCGAGCAATCGTATCTATACCAAGGTATTAAACTTTGGAATAGGCCTACTCTGCCCGCTTATCTAAAGGCACTGCTTAGCGTTCAATCTTTTAAGAAATCATATACAAATCTCCTGTTATCTGGGTATTAAGCTTTATTAATAAATATTTATACTTGCCTACCTAACCACAACGCAAGTATGTTTCATTGTTTAAAATATTTTTTTATTTGTAAAACTAATTCTTTTACTGAGTTTTTTGCTTAATATCTACAATTTCTTTCAATGTATATACCATTAGCTTTCATATACCATCCTTCTTTATCATATGAATAAGAATTTCCATTTGTTTTTAGGCTAAGAATCTCATTTATATGTATCTATTTGTATACATATGATTATGTATATGTATGCGTACATTTTGTATATCTATATCCATATTTACTTTATTTTTTATTTTTACTTAACTGATGATATTATTTTTAGTTGTATTATTGCCCGAAGAGCTCTGCTCCACATGGGCTTGGACTGAGTCTTTTTTTCTTTTTGTAAATCTTTGTATTTAAATATTTTTTGTCCAATAAACATTATTATTATTATTATTATTATTATTATTATTATTATTATTATTATTATTATTATTATTATTATTATTATTATTAACCCCTTCTTATCCGGCCGCTGTTACCATAAAATGAATTCCTAGTGGATATATATTCTCAGGATAAGAATTCGGTATTAAGTGCCCTTTGTGGATGATATTCACATTGATTAAAATCACGAGTGTTAGTGATATATATATATATATATATATATATATATATATATATATATATATATATATATATATATATATATATATATATATATATATATATTCATAATAAAATAACCACGTGTTGCAAACTCACAATTCAGCCATCATTGTGGAGTTGGGTTTATTTCAAGTCTATGAACAGAATCCTGAATTCGACAGGAATATGTACAGTGACTTAATCTATCATAAACTTATTTATCTCTCTTGATGCCTCAGTTGGTGGAGTCCTTGCAGGCATGGTTTCCGGCCGAATAGGATGGGGTTCGCATCTCTACTCGGCCAGAAGCTGTTACCATAAAATGAATCCCAAGTGGATATATATTCCCAAGATAGAATTCGATATTAAATGCCATTCATTGGTGATATTTACACACACACACATACATACACACACACACGTGCACACACACACACACACACACACACATATATATATATATATATATATATATATATATATATATATATATATATATATATATACCTTCTTCTCCTTCATCTCCTCCTACGCCTATTGACGCAAGAGACCTCGATTAGATTCCGCCAGTCGTCTCCATCTTTTGCTTTTAAATCAATACTTCTCAATTCATCATCTATTTCACGCTTCATTGTCCTGGGTCTACCAACTCTCTTAAAGCCTGTTGGAGCCCAGTTATAAGTTTAGTGAATTAATTTCTCTTTGGCTACTGTAGAGCTTGGAAAAGTTTATCATTATTCTAATTCATAAAACGACACACACAATAGGACTGATGAATTAATGCCTGATAAGTGTACTCGCGGTAATATATAGAATATTTACAAAGATCCTATTATGCAGAATACAGTCACAGCTAGACATTAATCAACCAAAAGAGCAGGCAGGCATTTCAAGCAGGTATTAAACAACTGACCATATCCATGTATTTAACCAGCTAATGGAAAAAAAGGAATGCCAAATAACTAGGAACGGCATTTGATTCCATCAAAACTTCAATAGTAATGGCAGCCCTTCAAAGACAAGGCATAAATTAATCTTATGTTGGAGCACTTGGAGACAGATATTACAGCAATCCTAAAACTATATAAAAGATAGAGAAAAATTCCGATTGAGAAAGGAGTTAGATAGTGAGACCCCTTCTCTCCTAAATTATTCATTAAGTGCTTAGAAGGAGTTTTTAAGAATTTATTTAGGAAAAATTTAGGAATTAATGTCAAAGGGGAATACCTTAACAAATTAATATTTGTAGATGATAGAGTTCTATTAAGGGAATCATGGGAAGAATTGCAAAGCATGAGAGAAATTTTGAATACAGAGAGCACAAATTTATGACTGAAGATTAATATGAGTAAGATTAATATAATATGAATATATGTGCTTATGAAAGATAGTAAATATTTTCTCAGGACAGGAGACCGAAATTAAAAGAAGGATAAGCATGGGACGGAGAGCTATTGGTAAACAATATGAGATTATGAAATTTAAAAAGCCACTTTCTCTAAAAAGAAAAGTATCTAATCAGATGGTCTTACCGTTACTAACTTGTTCATCGTACAATTGGAGCTTTAGTAACTAAAGCCTTATAACTTAAGCTAGTTACAACTCTAAGAGCTATGGGAAGAATAATGATGGAAATAATACTAAGATACAGGAAAAGAGTATTATTGATATGTGAGCAAACTAAAGTAAAGGATATTATAACAACACGTAAGAAAAAAATGGACATGGGCAGTACATATAATGAGAATGACAGATAATAGATGGGCATTGAGAATGACAGAATGGGTCCAAAAATTTCAAAAGAAACAGGGGAAGGAAGAGAAGACGATGGATTGCCAAGCTAAGAAAATTTGCTGGTATAGACTGGCATAGACCATAACCAGACGAAAGTAGGACATGTCTGAGGACTTCGTACTGCAGTGGACTAGCTGCGGCTGATGATGATGATGATATATATATATATATATATATATATATATATATATATATATATATATATATATGTGTGTGTGTGTGTGTGTGTGTGTGTGTGTGTGTGTGTGTATTTTCAAAAAGGGCCATAAAAGAAACACAGGAAATATGCATAAATCACTATATTTCGGTCAATAAACATCGACCCTCTTCAGGACGTAAAGTAAAAATGAGGAATACAGTTGTTGTTGTTGGGGTATTAAAGCCAACACTTGTTGTTGGCACGGGCCTTTCCCTTGGTTGGCCCGTAGGAATGGAATACAGTGGAGAGTGACGGTTTATATACGAAAGCAAAAGGGTGTGTTCAATTGTTCTATAGTTGTTAGAATTGCTGGAAGGATTAGCCAACTTTAATTACATCCAGGTGCATCTTCTTATTGTTGAGCCGCTCGGAGGAAGTCTTGACCTCTGATGCATATCTGGTGGTCGGTCTCCGTGAATTATCTTCTTAATGATAGGTTTGAGAAGAGTATTGTCCACTGTGTCAGCTTTCCATTGGCCCCCAGATAGGTTCATTGTGTTTGATTGATTTATGATGGCTGATTCCAGGATTTTCCTTCTGTACGGACAGGTACTCTTAAAAAGCAAAGATGACTCACTCCTGTTAATCTGGTGCCCGAAATCCCTAAGGTGAACGAAAACTCGGGGATTTTCGTTCACCTTAGGAATTAAATGTGAGAATGAGAATTGAAGTTAAGGTGCAAAGACTTTTGGTCAAAGGCGGACTTCCCTTTAATTGCAGTTATTATTGGGAATGAAGATTTTCTTTTTCAGATTTCACATATATTTTCCCTACAATCTTTTGATGTATTCCTTTTAAGAATAGTATATATCTAATATAGATTAATTAATGTTGTGTGTCTACATCAATGCCTATACAAATAAACACAAGAGTATACAGAATTTTTATGGTACCGAAATACTAAAATCAGTTCGACAGAAGTATGTTTATAGCCAATAATTTTCAACATAGATTACCATATAAATCTAATTTTCGCATCAAGAAAATATTGTCAGGTGACAGAATGTCTGAAGAATTTTAAATTATATTCCTGTGTGACTGCATTGAAGTTGAAAATAATACTCGTGTTGAAATATCTACGCTAAGTAAAGGGAAGCCAGTAACGTGTTTTTACAATGGGGTTTTTATTTATTCATTTCTAGGCTATATTTTCTGTTTGCTATTATTTGATATCTTCTATACATTTATGTACAATAAAATATGAAAATGAATTGTTTTAATGGAGGATAGTGCTTTTTTTCATGTAGGATTTTTTATTTACCAATGTTCTTTGTTGAAGAATTTAGATATAAATCTTATACAAAAGGAGTTCCATTTGACCATTGACCACCAAAATTCATCAAAGGTTTATATATATATATATATATATATATATATATATATATATATATATATATATATATATATATATATATATATATATATATATATATATATATTTTACGGGAAAAGTCTCTTTACATCTCTCCTAAGCAAAAACAACTTCCTATCACACTGGCTGTTATGTGATTCTTCTTGAACAAGCAGCATACTACTCTTCTTCCAATGTGATGTTTACATTCACATGTTTATAACATCTTGTGGGTGTTATCATAAACGACACCTGTTAAAGTTAACGAAAGTTTCATTTCCTCTTTTTTTTTTTTTCTAATCTGGTCATTAAAATTCTCTCTTACAGAAGTAATGAGGATTCAGCCATTGATTATATTAACAATTACAGCAATTCTGTATAGATGATATGATGTTTTAGAATTTTCGTGTTTTTCTTGATTATCATACAGAGAGAGAGAGAGAGAGAGAGAGAGAGAGAGAGAGAGAGAGAGAGAGAGAGAGAGAGAGAGATTCGTTATCATATATGCATTTTTATATATAAACATAACTAGTGTTTTCGGTAAATGAAGAAACTACAATAGGGAGGAATCTGTTTTAGTGATTTTGATGATAAAATTTTGTTCTGTAAAAAAGGAAAATGTTTTAGGAAAGTTTTCTGAATATTTTCGAATCTATATATTTTTTTTCTTTTTATCCTGAGTTTTTTATGCATGAGTTGTATTTAACGAAATAAGTCGCTCAGTATCCTCTTCAAATTTTGCATAGAGAGAGAGAGAGAGAGAGAGAGAGAGAGAGAGAGAGAGAGAGAGAGAGAGAGAGAGAGAGAGAGAGAGAGAGAGAGAGAGAAGTGGTTGACGAACGCCGGATATCTGCCAAAGAAAACATTCCCGAGTAATGTAAATATTATGTTTTGTTTTCATTTTATAGTTCAGATTCGTCCTGGCCCTTCCCGAAGTTCCCGTGATTATTGGAACACGTTTCAGCCATCCATCCAACCCGTATATTTTAGGAAAAAAACTCTGAAAGCCGAATGTCTGTTCTCAGAATTTGGTTCTTATCTCAGGCGTAACGGTACTCACGTCTGCGATTGACTGATTGATTGATTTAAAGTTTTCTGACGTCTTCGACGCTTTGAAGTTTCTCAGTCATATAAAGAAAAAAAAGAGTTTGAGGTGGCACAGCTGCTATTTACTGTATGACTTGCCCATATAAGAAAGTTGGGCAATCCCAATGTATGCATTAATTTCATCAAGCATAATGACTCAATAAGTACTTGATTCAGGATTCTTGTTACCTTCGCCAACTTAGTTGCCAAAGTTATGTTTTGATAGGCGTTTATTGCCTTGTATGTCTGACTGTGTGTTTGTGATTCGCATAACTCAAAAATCATTTGACCGAATCTCGTGAAATTTGTTGGGATGATTGGCCCTGATCCAAGGACAATTTGAGTAGACTTTGAGAGTGATTTAGTCGAAAGTCAAGGCCAAGGTCACGAAAAGGTCAAAAACGTTTTTTTTTTACCATGTGGTCAATTTTTTTCTGATTTGCATGACCCTGGTACTGAATTGCGTATAATTCAATAGCCTATCTTGTGCTATACATGATATAAGCGAAGGTATGCGCTCTACCGAGTGCCCGTTCTAGTTTACTGTGTTTTATGCTATCAATGCACACAACCACAGCCGATCAAATTTTGTGTTATGGTAAATACACTCCAAAGTCAAACCATCGTTATCTAATCTTGGTTAGTGCCATAACCTCTGTACCATGGTCTTCCACTGTCTTGGGGTAGAATTCTCTTGCTTGAGGGTACACCCAGGAACACTATTCTACCTGTTTCTTCATTTCCTTCCTCACTAAGCTATTTTTCCATGTTGAAGCCCTTATGGTACTAATAGCAATCTGCTTTTCCAATTAGGGTTGTAGCTACCTAATAATAATAATAATGATAATAATAATAATAATAATAATAATACTTTTGCTATGCTTATGTTAGTATTTTATTGAAATGTTATCAATCTTGATATTATACGACACAAATAAAACAAGAATAAATTATGTTAGGCCTGGGGGAGAGAACACAAACACGGGAATAAATTACAATACAAACCTAGTAGTTTTTTTTTTTTTTTTTTTTTTTTTTTTAAGTGATTCTTAAGCAATTTTCGAGTTAATGGCAAATGAGATCATAATTTAATGGCCGTGTGAATAATTTTTGTATCATTAATTTTGCATCAGACAGTTCTGCCCAAACTCACACCTCATAACAGGTAATAATCATCATATTTTCGGTGTTAATAAGGAACAGAGTTTCATAATCGAATTGCAAAGTAAATTTTGATCGTGGTGAAATGGTTTGTGTATTGCCATGATTGGCAAGGTTGTACTAGTCAGGGACACCAATAATAGATTGGTTTGCTGTAAGCGATCAGTTACGATCTCCCACCATCATGAATACGCAGTGGCCAGCGTGGTGATTAATATTGAGGAATGACAGAGGATAGCCCATTTATTGCTTGTGCAAATAGATTAGGATTTCGAGCCTGAGAAGAAGCTGTTTAGGAATTCCAGGGTGAGAAGAAACTGTTCAGGAATTCTAAGCTAAAAGAAACTGTTCAGGAATGCCAGGTTGAAGAGAAACTGTTCAGGAATGCCAGGCTTAAGAGAAACTGTTCAGGAATGACAAGCTGAGAATAAACTGTTTAGGAATACCAGGCTGAAAAGACACTGTTTAGGAATGCCAATAACTGTTCAGGAATTCCAAGCTGAAAAGAAACTGTTTAGGCATGATATTGTGAGAAGATACAGATTAGAATTACCATGCTAGATAGAAACTGTAGGAAGGATTTGCTTATACGAAACATTCTAGGAATGCCATGCTGAGAAACAACTGTTTAGAATTTCCATACTAAGAAGAAACTGTTTAGGAATGTAATGTGGGAAGAAACTTTTTGGGAATGCTATGCTTAGAAGAAACTGTTTAGGAATACCAGACTTAGGAGAAACTGTTTAGGAATGCTATGCTGAGAAAAACTGTTTAGGAATGCCAAGCCGAGAAGAAACTGTTTAAGAGTGCTACGCTGAGAAAAAACTGTTTAGGAATGCTATGCTTAGAATAAACTGTTTAGGAATGCTATGATCAGAAGAAACTGTTTATGAATACAAGGCTGAGAAGAACTGTTTAGGAATGCTATGCAGAGAAGAAACTGTTTAGGTATGCTATGCTTGGAAGAAACTGTTTAGGAATGCTACGCTAGGAAGAAACTGTGTAGGAATACCAGGCTGAGAACAAACTGTTTAGGGAAGCTATGCTTAGAAGAAACTGTTTAGGAAGGCTATGCTTAGAAGAAACTGTTTAGGAATACCAGGCTAAGAAGAAACTGTTTAGGGATGCCATGCTAAGAAGAAACTGTTTAGGAAAGCTATGCTCAGAAGAAACTGTTCACAGGCCAATACACTCCGGATCACGTTGCAATTTTACAATCATATTCGAGGGTGTTCGAAAGATCTCTTCTTCATCTTTCTCAATATAGGTAGTAACTTTGACAGAGTTTACATTGTTAGCTAAATCGTCTGACTGCTTTCGTATTTCATATACCAATAAGTGCTGTGCTGTCTTTGATGTTGGCCAAGATATATACAATCCCATACGTTTGATTTGTGTACACAAGGTAAAAAAACTATCCACATAATATGCACGAATCATAATAACACCAAGGAACGAAATACAGTGGAATCGTGGTGGCCGACTAACCAGAGGTTGGTAGCCCTGCATTCAGACTCCGGCCATAAATCGTTTGTCAGCGTAATATTACATGCAGTAGTGATTAGTATATGCTAAAAAAATCCATTAAAATTTTTGCAATGGAGTGAAATATAGGGAAGGTAATGAATTCCGGACCCAAAGAGAGTAAAGAGAAGACGGGAAAGCTTATCTATTACCTACACAAATAATTTACTAAAAATCTCTACGGGCTTCGGTATTTCGGAGGGTTCCATATATTTGTATTAAGTCGTATTGATCATTGGACTTCCTGTATTCTTTTTACTACTTATGTAGCTTGTTGCTTGTTCATTTACTTTCTCTCAAGCTGAGGACCCTCTACCTTTACACAAGACGATGATTTAATATTCAATTTAATACATATATGTAATTTTTAATTAAATTATCAAACGCTCGACTGCGTACTTCATCTTTAGAATATTGTTACTCTCAAGACTTTACACATCTACAAAATGCAAGTTAAGTTAGGCCGTGTATTTAATCTATGTATAATATTGTAAATATAACTCACAGAATATGTGAAAGGTAGGTATTCGAAATAGGACCTATGTCGTAGACTAAATTAGGGAATGAGATTAGCGGTAGGTGGTCTAGTATTCTCTCAGGCATGTTAAGTCATATTTTACTCACCATATGCTGTAGCGCTGTGGTCAGAAAAGATACACTGCTTTTATT
>NC_090736.1:57538795-57551295 GCF_036898095.1 Palaemon carinicauda | reverse complement strand
TTCATTACATCTGTCGTTTATTTTTGCGTTTCCCTTTCACACTGGGCTACTTTTTATGTTGCAGCCCTTAGGCCTATAGCATCTTTCTTTTCAAACTAGGGTTGTAGCTTAGCTAGTAATGTTAATAATAATTTTGCTACGATCTTCATTAAGGCAATTATCTTCTTATTATCTTATTCCTGTGGACAGGTTAGAAGGAATAAAAAGTTCATATATTCATATATTGAAAAGCGTTGGATACTTTGGTAAAGGGTTTGAAAAAACAAAATTGCTTACGATTTCTCTGCCTCATTAGAACCCAGATTACTCCATACACTCTTTAAACCGTGCCGTAAATGAACGGTAAAAAATCCTGGAATAAATGTTGCCAATCATTTGCCTTTTTAAAAACGGATATATTGACGTATAGGAGTGATATTACGCTCACCAACCCATAAAAGATAATAACAAAGTAGGGTAAATTTACGGTCGCCTGTATTTTATCAAAATACGGATGACAAAAGTATATTTTTAAGAAGAATTTCCTATTAAAATCTTGGTTTTATTTTAACCGCGTAGGACAAAAGTAGTGGACGTACCACCCACAGTGCAATATCTGATTCTTGCCACGAGTGAGGCGTATGGGTAGAATCCTATGGTCCTAAATGGCTGTTAATCATAGTGGAGCCTTATTCATGTAATGGCATCGCACTTAATAAAACATCTAAAATCAAAGATTTCCCTGAATGACACGTTTCAATTTTTTTCGAGATTTTGGTTGTGAAACTGTAGCTCAACAGGTGACATTTATAACAGAAACTGTATATCCATTACATATTCCGAACAAAGAGCACGTATTGTATACAGGTTTTAGAGCAAACACTAAGAAAACAACGCAGATGAGAAAATATTCCATGGTAACCTCTAAGAGCTAAAATCATTTTCAAATTCCAATGGTAAAAGAAGATGTGATTCGTTGAAAATAAATTGTGACTCAATCAATGGGATATGTGACTCATTCAAAAGAAATTGTGAGTCAGTCAATAGGATATGTACCTTAACCAGTCAATTAAAAGAATATGTAACTCAACCAAATTAATCAAAAGAAAATGTGGCACACGTGACTTAAGAGAAAATGTGACTTATGTGACTCAAAAGAAAATGTGATTCAATTTGACTCAAATGTGATTCAAAATGAAATGTGACTCAATCAAAGGAAATGTGACTCAATCAAAGGAAATGTGACTTTATCAAAAGGAAATGTGACTTAATCAAAAGGAGATGTGACTATAACAAAAGAAAATGTTACTCAATTAAAAGAAAATGTGACTCAAGTGACTCAATCACATGAAACTGTGACTCAACGAATCAATCAAAAGAAATGTGACTCAATCAAGAGAAAATGTGACTCAATCAAAAGAAAATTGACTCAATCAAAAGAAAATGTGACTTAATGGAAAAAATGGTCTTAATCATCAGGTGGATATATTTTGTGTTGTACAAATTTAAAATGAAAAACAATATCAATTAACTCCATAAATCCACTCCACATGCAATATTTTGTTCAACAACAAACGCAAAAGATGAATGGCGATATTCATATATATATATATATATATATATATATATATATATATATATATATATATATATATATATATATATATATTTATATATATATATATATATATATATAAATATATATATATATATATATATATATATATATATATATTTATATATATATATATATATATATATATATATATATATATATATATATATATATATATACTGTATATATATATATATATATATATATATATATATATATATATATATATATATATATATATATATATATATATATATATATATATATATATAAGTGTACCGGAGCTGTCAAAAAGGACGTCTAAATGTTTAGATAGATATGCACACACGCACACACTGATTCAACACTTCCTATCCAACACTCTCTAATTTGTGGGAGAGTATGGTTTCCGAGTGTCCCTCGCAAGGTAACCCCTCCTACCAGAGTATGACCACCCCCTTTCTCCCCTCACTGTGACATGGTATATATATATATATATATATATATATATATATATATATATATATATATATATATATATATATATATATATATATATATATATATATATATATAAATTATATAACGGATTTGAGAGAAGCGAAAAATCTATTTTTGGGTGAGATGGCCATGTAGTCCTGATGGAAGTTCCTATAGGGTAGCTTCCTAGGGTATATTACAACTACGGCGATATTCCCAGAGAATTTACCTTAAGGTACCAGAATTCTAACTCCTGGAGCGAGTATCCCTCGTGAAAGGGATATCGCGACATATCAGAGGACGTATTCTAGACACGCCACATGGCAATCTACATCCTGGACAGAGATTTCGTCTCGTAGGAGGTGATTGACGAGATACGAATTCGGGAAAGAAAAAGGGGAGCCGCTCCCAAGGCTTCCCTATCCTCCGATTCGTATGCGTGCCTGGCGCCAATCCTGGCGCCATCTGTATTCCTTGTAGCGTACACGAGGTGCTACAGATACTGTATGTAGGGAGGGGTCCTACAGCCCTTTCTTAGAAAGGCAAGGGCGGGTCCATCAGGACGACATGGCCATCTCACCCAAAAATAGATTTTTCGCTTCGCTCAAAATCCGTTTTTTGGGCTCAAGCCATGTCATCCTGATGGAAGTGTACCAGAGCATTACTGTATCTGTGGATTCTCAGAACGTGCCGTACTCCCCGGAGGTAATTTTTTCCCGGTCGACTAGACCTAGAGACCTAAGATGTTACCGTTATACATCTTTTCAACTAACTATAAACTATGTTAGAGCTTCCTGCCCCCTACAGGGAAGAGTCCTACTAGACTCTGGAAAAGTCTCGAAGAGTACATATACCTATGTATGAATACCAGGCAAGCTAATATAGTGGTCTCGCCCTATATTAAGTAAAGCATAGTTTGTAAAGAACCACTGCGTCAATATGAAATATCAACCAGTTCTCCGCACAATACTTGTATTGGACAAAGGTTTTATATCTGCATAGGAGGAAAACCAATGCAACATAGCTTGCATAAAGGAACAATTCTATTAGAATTATCCCAGATAAGGTACATAGAATGAATGCTCAATTATACCAATGAATTGACACAGGTGAAGGAGACGCAAGGTTCTCAAGAACCAGATTATTGAGAGGCAATAAATAGACAGGTTATCCACAATTATATATATATATATATATATATATATATATATATATATATATATATATATATATATATATATATATATATATATATATATATATACATAAGAAGAGGATAACCCAAAACTTTAAGCATAAGTATGATAGTAAACAGAGCTTGTTTGTCTGAAAGAAAAAACATTAGATGCCACTTTTAAGATACCGAGGTATCAAAGTCATAAAAGCCTGTATTACAAATCAATGACATTAGCGTTAGAAACGCTCGGCACACATGTCTGCACTTATGCTAGGTTCACCTTCGGAAATGGAACAGTCTGCATGGGCAACACAGTGCCCTTACTTAGTTTGTAGTACAGTATGTAACTACACACTCACCCTGGAATTAATCGTCCCAATTAAGACCACTATTCCTCGCAGAGTTAAACAGTAGGGTTAACACCGCGACCCACTGCTACCACAGATCTCTTTTAGTTCCTCTACTTGCTTCGCATAGTGGCGAAAGAACACTCTGGAAGACTTCCAGCCAGTGTATGAACGGAGATGTTCAAAATCCATACAATTAAAGAAATTTAAGGATGAGGCAACTTTCCTCGGATCGTGACCTGCGGGTGTATTGTCAGGATCCGCTCTGCGAATAAAATATGTGATTTTCACTCTGAGTTGATTCAGAGACAAATTCGAGCCTGATGTTTCTCCCCTGAATAGTTGACCACCCTTGAAGTCTGAAGTTCTATGAAGATAGACCTTTAGGCATTCTACTGGACATAGAGATGCATCTTCTTTCAGAGGGCAGATTCTCCAGGGACCCCACCTGTTGGTGGGTAACTCATTCTTGGCGAGAAACGTAGGATCCGGAAACAGGTTCAGTTCTCCCCCATCCAGGAACTGAACACGACCTGCCTCTCTCGAGAGGCTACAATCTCACTAACCCTGGCCCCGGACGCGAGTGCCAAATAGGAAAATAACTTTTTGTGTCAAATCCTTTAACGCACACTCTTCATTACTCAACAGAGAAGCGAAATGAAGAACTTGTCTAAAGACCATGAAATGGGCTTTGGAGGTGCTGATGGTCTGAGCCTAGCACAGGCTTTCGGGACTTTATTAAAGATCTCGTTACCTAGGTCGACCTGGAAGGCATATAGAATGGGTCTTGTCAAAGCAGACTTACAAGCTGAAATCGTGTTCGCTGCCAATCCTTGACCATGGAGTTGGAGAAGAAAGATAAGCAGAAGTCTGTCAAGATCTCCTGCGGATTCTTCGCCTTGACAAAAGGCCACCCATTTTCTCCAAGATGACTCATATTGCCTTCTAGTAGATTTGCACTTATATTCCTCAAGGAAGTCTATACTGTCTTTTGAAATCCCGAAATGCTTTCTCACCGCTAGGGAGAGAAAATCATGAGCTGCAGGGTCCGGGTATTCTGTAATGAAGCGCAGACAGTTGACTTCTGGACTCGCTGGGTCAGAACTGGATCTGGTAGTGGTACAAACTTCAGCTACAGTTCCTATGCCAGGAGGAACCACACGCTGTTCGGCCACTTGTGGGCCACTATTGCCGCTACCCCTTGAAGGTTCTCAGTTTGTTGATGACCCTCAACAGAAGCTTGTGAGGAGGGAACAGATAAATCTTGGACCATCTGTTCCAGTCGAGGGACATCGCGTCCACTGCTTCCGCTAAGGGGTCCTCGTACGGGGCACGTACAGGGGCAACTTCTTGTTGTCTTTCGTCGCAAAGAGGTCTATCTGCAGTTCTGGGACTGATTCAGAATGAAGGAGAATGATCCTGCGTCTAAGGACCATTCCGACTCTATCGGTGTGAACCTGGATAAAGCGTCCGCTGTCACATTGCGGACTCCTTGAAGGTGAACTGCCGACAGGTACCACTTCTTCTTTTCCGCCAATCGGAAGATGGCCAACATCACCTTGTTGAGAGGTGGTGACCTCGATCCTTGTCGATTCAAGTATCTCACAACTACCTCGCTGTCTATCACCAACCTTATGTGGATCGAGTGATGCGGGGAGACTTTCTTTAAGGTAAGGAGCACTGCCATAGCTTCTAGAAAGTTTTATGTGAAAGGTCTTGAATAGCTTGGACCAAGTCCCCTGGACTTTTTTCCGATGAGAGTGACCTCCCCATCCCTCCTTCGAGGCGTCTGAGTGAATCGTCACCGACGGGGGAGGTGGCTGAAGAAGAACCGACTTCTTTAGATGTCTGGCTTGGGACCAAGGCCTGAGAAGAGTACTTAGCCGAAGCGGCTGGTCTTCTCAGATCTCTTCGCGCGTTTGATGCATAACTTCTCCAAACTCCGATTGCATCCTTTAGCTGTGCTCTTAGCACTGGGTCTGTCACCGAAGCAAACTGGAGAGAGCGCAGTACCATCTCCTGCTCGCGTCTTGATATCCTTTCGGAATCTAGAAGTCTCTTGACAGAACCCGCTATCTCCTTCCTTTTCTTCGCCGGGGTGGAGAAACGGTGTGACAAAAGGTCCCAGTGGATTCCCAGCCACTGGAACTTTTGAGATGGAGAAAGTCGAGACTTTTTCTGTTGATCTTGAAGCCTAGGTACTCTAGGAACTGGATCACTTGACTGGAAGCTTGCAAGCATTCTGTCTCGGATGCTGCCCACACCAACCAGTCGTCCAGGTAGGCTACTACCTGAATTCCCTTTAGGCGTAATTGTTTGATAGCTACGCTCGCAAGCTTCGTAAAAATCCTTGGGGCTATGTTTAGCCCGAATGGCATGGCTCCGAAGGCGTATAGTCTTCGTTGTAGCCTGAACCCTAGGTAGGGGGAGAGTCGATGGCTAATTGGAATGTGCCAATAGGTGTCTGACAAGTCTATAAGACGGAATATGCCCTCTTGGGCAGTAAGGTCCTTATGTGTTGCAGTGTTAGCATTTTGAATTTGCAATTCACTATGAACTTGTTGAGTGGCGACAAGTCCAGAATGACTCTGAGCTTTTCCGAGTCTTTCTTGGGAACACAAAATAGCCTCCCTTAGAAATTGATGGGCTTCACCCTTCGGATCACCTTTTTTCTCCAACAGTTCTTGAACGTACTCCTCCATAACGGGGGTGGAGTGTTGGAAAAACCGAAGGCACGGGGGTGGAGTGCTGTACCAGCTCCCGCCCAATCCATTCTTGAGTAGGCTGTGGGCCCAGGGATCGAAGGTCCACCGATCCCGAAATTTAAGAAGTCTCCCTCCTACCGGTATCACCTCACTTGGACTGCCGTCCTGAGGTCTTGCCTTCCTGACCACGACCACCCCTGAATCCCCTTCCCCTTGAGGGGCGTCTAGACGAGCCTCTGGCTGCTCCTCTAGGCTTTGCTCGAAAGGAAGTAGACTGCCCTTCGAACGCTGGGGTGAATGCAGTGGACTGTGTCGACACGGCCTGGGGTACCCACTGAAAAGTGGTCGGGGTTTGTGCCACGATCTGGGGCACTGGAGGCAATGGCAATTGCAGTTGCTGTTGCTGTCTAAGAGGCTTGGCTGGCCGAGACGGTAGCCTAGTCCTCATAGTCTTCCTCTTTGGTTGAGGACCCTCATCCGGGGAAGACTTTCTTTTGATAGCCAGGCCCCACTTCTGGAGAAGGTTTCTATTCTCCGTGGCGGCCTTATCAACAACTTCTTTGACCAATTCGGTAGGGAAAAGGTCTTTGCCCCAAATGTTGGAGGAGATTAGTTTCCTTGGCTCGTGCCTCACCGTAGCCGAGGTAAACACGAACTCCCTACAAGCTCTCCTTGCCTTCACGAAGCCATAAAAGTCCTTTGTCACTGTGGCCAGATGAGACTTGGCCACTACCATGAACATTTCATGGACCTTGGGGTCACTTGCCATCGTCTCGAGAGTAGTCTGAAGAGACATTGAAGCAGTCAGTCTTTCTTTTGTATCAAACTCACTTCGCAAAAGAAAGTCAGACAGCTTAGGGAGGTCCTTGCCGAACTGACGTCCGGCAATATCAGCCTCCAACTTTCCAACTGAGAACGTAAGATGGACGTCCTTCCAGTCTTTGTGGTCCATAGGCAGGGCCAGTGACAAGGGTTTACACTCCTCTAGGGAGGGGCAAGACTTGCCAGCCTCGACTGCTTTTAGTACAGCCAGAAACCCTTTCTGTAAAAAGGGGAAGGCTCTAGTAGGCGAGGACACAAAGGAAGGGAGCTTCCTATTCAATGCGGCTACCTTTGAGTTAGAGAAGCCCCACTCTTTCATCGAGGATGAAAGTAGAGCTTGAGCCTTAGCATGGTCCATCACTATGACCTCCTTCGGCTCTGTCTCCTCCTTTGAAGCTGGTTCCTTCCTCAGCCGGACATAACAGTCCGGATATGATGCCTTGCTGGGCCAGAATTCCACCTCCTCCAGGGGAACTGAGCCCAGCTTATCCGAGATGACGATCTTTCCAGTCGTCATCAGCATGTGCTCAGCATACCTCCATTGAGCTTTTTCTGGGGCCCATGTGATTCTGCAAGGCACTGCATTCGCAGTTCCATTCCAGCCGCCTTCTCCTGATTCTCCTGCATTTGTTGGATCATTCCAACAATAGAAGAGAGGGCCTGTCCCAGCTCTACTGGGAGACCGGCCGATGTAGAGGGAATAGGCTCCGGAATCTGAACCGGAGTAGCCGACACCTCGTCGACGTCTACCTCTACAACGTCTGGGGCTTGAACTTCATCCTGGGCTTCTGCCAGGAGGTCTTCCTCCTGACACCCGTCCACATCAGACATCCTGTCATCTAACTGGATGTCTTGCATCGCGACCGCGACTTCAGCATCCACCTGGATCTGAACTTAGGGGATCTCCTCTTGAGGCTGGGGAATCACTACATCAGCTGATGCTTTAGGGAAAAGATACGCCCTCATCTTCTCACTTGGAAGATAAGGGCCAGAAGTGTTCTTTTGGAAGCCCCTTACCCAGGTACGAAGCTTCTTCCTAGCTATATCCCTTGATTCCTCTGTCCTAGGGGAATTAAAGGTCTCAGTAATCAGGTTAGTGCGCACAGTACATACCTGAGGGTCCCAATACCGGAGATCATCCTTGGAGACAGCGTATGCTGCGTGTCTCCTACAAAACTCATGTCCGCAGAGGTTCTTGCTGCTGACGTTGCAGAAAGCACTTCCCCACTTCGGAGTGTCCTTCTGTAACGAGAAGAAATTTCCATGAGTATCAAGTGAACTATGTATCACTGGATATGCATAGTATAGCATAACAATTCAGAAAGGAAAGACACACACTTGTGTTTCCCTCACAACCCATTGTTGCAGCCTTCCAGATAATAAAATCAAAATGGTTTATCTCTTCTAGAGTAACCAATGCAAGGTTTCCAGAGGAAACAGGTGGAGCTCACACCTAAGCAATGATTTTAAAATCCTGGATAATAGACAGGAAAGAACTCAGCTTCCTATCTGTA
Source organism: Palaemon carinicauda (assembly GCF_036898095.1). Classification (NCBI taxonomy): domain Eukaryota; kingdom Metazoa; phylum Arthropoda; class Malacostraca; order Decapoda; family Palaemonidae; genus Palaemon; species Palaemon carinicauda. Next base: position 57,542,677 of record NC_090736.1, on the reverse strand, counting down.
GGGCAGCAGCAAAGGGATGTGCAAGAAAACACAATAGTGTTAGAAGACACAGTGCTGTACCAAAACCCTTACCATAGTTTTCTTCTTACTGTATATGTTATACTGAAGAATACTAGTACAGTATAGGGGGATGTGTGCCGGCCTGCCTTTGCCGGCCGGCACACACCACAACTAGCTTTAAAGTATACTACTTAACAGGTATAAGGCGGCAGCACTCTGGTTCAAATGCATGTGCCGGTCGGCAGCAACTGCCGGCCGGTAACAGCCAATGTTGGCCGGCAATGGCTGCCGGCCAGCAACTACACAAGGTAGTACCCAGCTGCCGGCCACATTCTTGGTGACCGGCAGACAAGGGCTGACATAAGCCGGCCGGCAAAGGTACAAGACCGATGCCAGCCGGCAGCAAAAGAGCCAGAGGACTACACCTGCCCGGCTGCCGGCCTATGAGGCCGGCAGCCGGGTCAGGTACAGCACTAGAAGGAAAATAGAATGGATGCCGGGATAAGAGAGTACACAACCTCCAAGCCCGGCAACCGAAAGAGTGCATATAAGGAAGGGGAGAAACTAATTCAGGCTTCCTGACCAATGCCGTCTGGCTCTACAGGCAGGCATGGATGAGGGACCAAGAGAGGTCCGGGCAGCACTCGAAAACATAAGACCCTTGCCGGCCAGCAGCTCTGCCGGCCGGCAAGGGGCTGAGTCAATTCCACATCCTAACCTATACTAGGTCCAGATGTAGAACGACGTACAGTACAGTAATGTCTCGACCATTACAGAGAAAGAGGGGGAAGGGACAAGAGGGTCCTGCCAACCTTGCTTTAGTGACAGATCACCCGCAGCCAAGAAACTTATCTTAGCCTAAGGGAGATCTAAGGGGGAAGGCCAGCAATACTTGCCAGCTCCCAGAGCACCAAAGCAAGGAAGGCGTTGCTACTCCCAGGGAAAGAACTTATCCTCCCCCGAGAACAGCAACAAGGACTAGTCTGGTAGATCACAAAAGAAGGAATCATATCCACAGAAACCTTCGGTAGTGACCTAAGGGAGCTAAGCTCCCTTTGTCTGTGTCAGGTCAGCGAGGGGGACTCAGCCCCAAGCCAGACAACACAGACTCAGACTAAAAAACTCTGTTGTTCTGTCCCTCTTGAACCACACTACAGGAACAGGAAGGTACAGTAACACCCCAGTATAGTTTTATCGAAAATAAATTCGGAAAAAACCACTTAGGGATAAGCCCAAGGCTTAAACAGAGGGAAAGGGATTGCATACCTTCTCCGAAGAAAAGAAAGCAACCGGGGAGTATGGTAAAGTATACTAAGGCTCCATAAGCAACTAGCCTAGGCACCAAGAGAATCGATTACCTAAATCATCGAAACTCACTCGTATACTATCTTGGAAATATTCCACACAGTCTAAAATGTATAAAAATATCCTAAAGCTTCAATAAAATTTTAATTACACTCGGAAAAACCATAATCATGCATGAAGTACTAGGACCAAACGACTAGGCTACATGGCCTAGCGTAGGCCAGAATGGCGAATACTTCGCCAAATAATACTAAGCACGAAAGGAAATCCTATGTAATGCTAAATAGCTAAAATTTATTAAAGCAAAACAACCAGGAATGTCGCTCTGACTAACTAATTTATACCTAGCGAGCGACAGCGTCCAGGACGCCTCTGGTAGGCTACGGCTCTTGTATCAAAGATTAATCCTATTAATCACTCAAAATTTACCAAGAGCCTACATTTATACATAAAAGACATTATACTCAACTTATCAGAGGCCAACGAAGACGGAGAAGCCATGAAAAGTAGAATAAATCCAAGATTTGCGAGAAAAACAGGAAAAAACACCGAGTTGTTAAGCTACGCAAAAAGGAATACAGATGGCGCCAGGATTGGCGCCAGGCACGCATACGAATCGGAGGATAGGGAATCCTTGGGAGAGGCTACCCTTTTTCTTTCCCGAATTCGTATCTCGCCAATCACCTCCTACGAGACGAAATCTCTGTCCAGGATGTAGATTGCCATGTGGCGTGTCTAGAATACGTCCTCTGATATTTCGCGATATCCCTTTCACGAGGGATACTCGCTCGAGGAGTTAGAATTCTGGTACCTTAAGGTAAATTCTCTGGGAATATCGCCGTAGTTGTAATATACCCTAGGAAGCTACCCTATAGGAACTTCCATCAGGACGACATGGCTTGAGCCCAAAAATATATATATATATATATATATATATATATATATATATATATATATATATATATATATATATATATATATATATATATATATATACATAAACATATATATGTCTTACTATATACATATATATATATATATATATACATATATATATATATATATATATATATATATATATATATATATATATATATATATATATATATATATATATATATATATATATATATATATGGATAAATATCAACACAACATCGTGTTCAAATAGAAATAAATTTCTACCTCATACTTGGGATCGAACTCTGGCCCCTTCTAATGAAAGGCCAGGTCGAAACCAACCATGCCACGAGAGGCCATAAAAGAAATCGGAACGTAACGGCTGAATCAGCTGTTCAGGATTTACCTGGCGAGACATCAGTCTCTTACCAGAGAGTTTAACCCGACTTCCCGGCCCACCACGTGACACAATTGATAGTAATTCATTCAAATTACCCCTAATGAGTTAATGTGGATAAATATCAACCCAACATCGTGTTCAAATAGAAATAAATTTCTACCTCATATATATATATGGCTTACAATATAATGGAAGATGAAATATGATTGGAAAGAGAAAGGAATAATGAGGTAGAAACATTTAAATATTCAGGAACTATTATCTCTAATACAGGATGTTTAGAATTGGATTTTGATGAAAGCGTGATAAAAGCAAATCAGACAATGACAAGGTTAAATAAAGTTTGGATATCATATCTCTTGAAATTTCATATAAATGTCACACTACATATCAGTTTACTAGGTAGGTAGTAGGTTGGTCAAGGCACCAGCCACCCGTTGATATAATAGCGCCATGACAGTACGAAATCGCTAGGTTAAAATTTCTTCCTCCTGCTTAGTGACATATACATTTAAGTTATTGGGTCCTTTGACTGACCAGACCGTACTACATTGGATACCTCTCTCTGGTTACGGCTCATTTCCTCTTTGGCTACACATACACAGAATAGTCTGAAATTACAAAAAAATTTTCTTCTCTCAAGATGTTAACTACTGCACTGTGAGTAATCAGTTTCTACTTTCCTCTTGGTAAGGGTAGAAGAGACTCTTTAACTATTGGTAAGCAGCTCTTCTAATAGAAGGATACTCCGCAATTGAAAAATTATTCTCTAGTCTTGGGTAGTCCCATAGCCTCTGTAGCATGGTTTTCAACTGTCTTGGGTTAGAAATCTCTTGCTTGAGGGCGCACTGAGTCCTGATATGTTTGGCAAGGCTCAAGGGGTTTGAGCAACAGCTAAAGAATAGACTGGACTGGACAAGTCATTGCAACATACGTGTATTAGGGATAGATTCGTCAGGACAAGATATTGGCACACCATAGGATTGAAGGCGAGACTGGCCAGGCCAAGTTATTGGGACACCTGTGTTTCAAAGAGAAACTATCTAGCCACGGCAAAAGACTGGCACTCTATTATTTAAAGGAGATATTGGCCAGGGAAAGTGATTGGCATACCACTGTTGGAGGGAGAGCCTGGCCAGTTCGTATGATCGGCACAAGACCGTAATATTTGAATGAGAGACTGTGTAGGGAAAAGATTAGAATACTAGTGTTGGAAGGAGCGACGGAGACAGGGAAAGTACCTGGTACACAAGTGTTCGAAGGGGAAATTGTGCCCC
>NC_090736.1:57531295-57533795 GCF_036898095.1 Palaemon carinicauda | reverse complement strand
TCTTGAGAGAAGAAGAATTGTGTGGTAATCTAAGCGTTGTCAGGTGTATGAGGACAGAGGAGAATCTGTGAAGAATAGGCCAGACTATTTGGTGTATGTGTAGGCAAAGGGAAAGTGAACCGTAACCAGATATATATATGTCACTAAGCAAGAGGAAGAAATTTTGATCCGGCGCATTCCTATTGTTATGTCTCTTCAGGGCTAATAAATATATGAGGCCTTTGTCTTACAGTGCAATAGAAACGGCTCCATTTGATGTTGTGTGTATATATATATATATATATATATATATATATATATATATATATATATATATATATATATATATATATATATATATATATATATATATATATATATATATACAAAATTGCATATAAACTAACATCATCATTCTTTTATGATTCGAGGAATAATAACTTATTCTTAACAGAGGTTTCTCAGTTTCCTAGTTGGACTGCAAGCAACAGCTGAGAGCTTGGAAGCTGGTTGACAAGCTTAATGTTTGGAACTAACATGGCGTGAACAAGTCAGACCCGGATATAGTAATATCATTTAGTGAGAAAGAGAGAGAGAGAGAGAGAGAGAGAGAGAGAGAGAGAGAGAGAGAGAGCGCGAGCTTCACATCGTTAATGGTTGTTATGATCTGACGGAAAAGTTTGCAAACGTCGCAAATGAGGATTTTTTTCTCAATATTTCTGACATGTTCTTTACTTCAGGAGGAACATTGTGTAACGCCATGTTCTCTACGCCATCAGGTAAACTGAAATGAGTTACTTAGAGGACTCAACCGAATACTTATGATGAATAACACCGAGAATCATGTGCAAACTATCACAAAATGTAAGATATTTACGAATAATGATTTTATTTCAACCATACATGTCAACCTCTGGCAACCCCTACCTCGACCTCTTTCACATGAGTGGTAAATCAAAGCTAATATATTTATAGTTCATAAGCATTCCAGTATTTCTACCATATCAACAGAAATATCAAATTACATGCACATCTTCCCTTCTAACCCTCATACAATTTTGTCTGCCATCCACTAAAACCAGGAACTTATTACTAAGCCGAATTATGAATTCATATTCAAGCATTTAACGTGACCTTTAGCATCAGAACTTTAAAAGCAGGAATATTTAATACAGTATGAAGTTTCATCCAATTCAATGGAAATTTTCTTAGAGATCTGACGGAAATTAAGAAGAAGAAGAAGAAGAAGAAGAAGAAGAAGAAGAAGAAGAAGAAGAAGAAGAAGAATAATTCTCCGGATGTAAACAATAGAGATCTTCGTACCTCTAATCAAATAAACTGAAATCAGAAACCAACCATGTGTATAAGGAATGTAAACATATACGTAAACAGGTGCACATAACTTAGTCTTTATAACTTCCAAGGTTGATAACTGCAATATTTCGTGTAGTTTTAAACGTGACTTGGGCCTTTTGGTTGCGTTTTAAAACGCTGTAGAGGCTCTGCTGTGAATACAATTGGTGTTGTAGCCAGTGATTTGAGCCTTTTGGTAGGGTTGTAAACGTTGTAGAGGCTCTGCTGTAAGTACAATTGGTTTTGTAGCCAATGATTTTATTCTTTTAGTATTATTGAAAACGTTGTAGAGGATCTACTGTGAGTACAATTGGTGTTGTAGCCAGTGATTTGAGCCTTTTGGTAATGTTGTAAACGTTGTAGAGGCTCTGTTGTGAGTACAATTGGTGTTATAGCCAGTGATTTGAGACTTTTGGTAGCATTGAAAACGTGGCAGAGGGTCTACTGTGAGTGCAATTGGTGTCATGGCCAATGAATTAAGCCTTTTTTTATGTTGTAAACGTTGTAGAGGCTCTGTTGTGAGAGCAATTGGTGTTGTAGCCATTGATTTGAGCTTTTTGTTTTGTTGTTAACATTGTAGAGGTTCTGCTGTGAGTGCAATTGGTGTTGCAGCCAGGGATTTGATCCTTTTAGTATCGTGGTAAACGTTGTAGAGGATCTGCTGTGAATGCAATTTGTGTTGTAGCCAGTAAATTGAGCCTTTTGGTAGTGATGTATACGTTGTAGAGACTCTGCTGTAAGTGCAATTGGTGTTGTATCCAGTGATTTGAGCCTTTTGGTAGTGTTGTACACGTTGCAGAAGCTCTGTTGTGAGTGCAATTTGAGTTATAGCTGGTGATTATATCCTTTTGGTAGTGTTGTAAATATAGCTAGTGATTTGATCCTTTTGGTAGCGTTGTAAATATAGCTAGTGATTTGATCCTTTTGGTAGAGTTGTAAACATTGTAGAAGCTCTGCTTTCATTGCAAATGGTTTTGTAGCCAGTGATTTGAGCCTTTTGGTAGCGTTGTATACGTTGTAAAGGCTTGGCTATCAATGCAATTGGTGTTGTAGCCAGTGACTTACCTTTTTGGTAGCGTTGTTTAATTTGGAGGCTGTGGTGTGAGTACAATTGGTGTTGTAGCCAGTGATTTGAGCCTTTTGGTAGTGCAGTAAACGTTGTAGAGGC
>NC_090736.1:57508795-57526295 GCF_036898095.1 Palaemon carinicauda | reverse complement strand
CAACTTATACATTCCAATCTGGTTTCAAAAGCAATTTTGGTAATTTGTTTATTTTCGGGGCATTATCTTTCTATGTATGATGTGTAAGAAAAATCAAAATTACTTATGAAAAAAATCTGTAACATTACTTGGCGCAAGAAAAAACTTCTAGATGGTTCCATGAAGCTTAATTTTTTTTTCTAAATATATTCACTTATAAGTATGTTGGAAAACAAATTGGGTGATAATGAGGGTTTTTTGTCATTCTCCTTGGTTCTCCAACTATAGATTAATATGAATTGCATTTACAGCATATCTTAAAGGCAACATATGACTCTCGTAACTGACATCGGCCGAAAAATATTCTGAAATTTCATCTTTGCAGAAGCCGATAATGCTTTAGCGCCCTATTAAATGTGGCATTTGATTGAATTATTTAAATTGCTTAAGCATAAACAAACACAATATTACTAAACTATATGGAAGAGGCTTTTAATTTATCGTACACAATAAACTTTTCAGCTAACACTGAAATGAAATGAAAAGATACACTCCAGAGAAAGTTCTAAAGGTTTCACAGATATCTGGTGTGATTTAATTCATTTCAGCTAGATTTAAAGATTCATTTATTAAGTTATATTTTCCTAAAAACAAGTATACTCAACCAAGATAACTCTACCCTACCACAGTGGACTACCATGGCACAGAGAACAATGGTTTGATTTAGAGGTGTCCTCCTTGAAGAGTTGCTTACCAGAGATAGAGTCATTCCTACCTTTACCGAGTGGAAAGTAACACTGAACAATTACTGTACAGTAGTGAACCCCTTGAGTGAGGAAGAGTTTTTGTGTTATTTAAGTTTTGTCAAGTGTATGAGAAAAGAGGAGAATGTGAAAAGAATAGACCAGACTATTCAGTGAATGTGTAGGTAAAGCAAAAATGACCCGTAACCAGAGAGAGGGATCCAATCTAGTACTGTCTGACCAAGCAAAGGACCCAATAATTCATTAGCGGTAGTATCTCAATCGGTTGCTCGTGTCTTGGCCAGCCTACTACCTATACATACTGTAGCTTTTACGACAGAGTATTTCTCTTATACAAATTTCAATAAAACTAATTGGCTATGTGGCATCAACATATTTCTTGAAGGCAGCATTATAATGCCCTAGTTTCTAATTATATTATCTGGAGTAATTTTCTAATGAAAATATTCCAACGCTGAGGAACAAATTTCAATAAAGATATGAATGAAAGAAGATACTGGGGTGCCCTTCGTCTTCGGAGGCTCACACCCTCCCACAAGAATTCTAAAGTCTATATATCTTGAAGAACGCCTCACTGTAGTGAAAAGCAAGCAACATCACTGTTGCTCCAATGAACCCCTGGCCCCCGCTTTACCTTAACAGCAGAGGAGTCTTGACTAAATAACCTTCAAACCAATTGGTCTCTGTGTTGATTCTGTGTGATATGCAAATGCTTGTGTGGACGAGTGGTTGCATACAAATATATGAATATGAGTAAGTTTCTTGTTTTTTATCGCTAAAAGATCTTTGAATTGTTGAAATATTTTATCATATTTGAACTCATTTCCTATAAATTTATGATAAACTAACACGAGTCAGTAGTCCCTTGGCAAAGCAAGGGGGTAGCAAAACAAGAACTTTATTTGAGGAACACTTGCGTGATATAAGATAAGAACTCGTGTATGATACGAGAAAACAACGTAGCTATTACATAGAAAATAGGGGAGAAGTGTATAAGAAATTGTGTAAAATGAATGAGTCGTGTATGGTACGAGAAAACAACGTAGATATAGCATAGAAAATAGGGGAGAAGTGTATAAAAAATTGTGTACAATGAATGAGTCATCATCTCCTCCTATGCCTATTGATGAAAAGGGCCTCGGGTAGATTTCTCCAGTCGTCTCTGTCTTGAGCTTTCAATTTGATATTTCTCCATTCATCATCTTTTACTTCGCACTTCATAGTCCTCAGCCATGTAGGCCTGGATCTTCCAACTATTCTAGTGAGTTGTGGGCCAAACTGAAATGAATGAATGAAGAGAAACTTTTTTGTATAACTTCGAACATGGATAAACATTGAAGAAATGCAGTCCTAGAACAATAGAATGAGTGTTTTGAGGTTTTGGTGAATTTGGAGGACAGTAAAGTTAAGCTTAGTAATAAAACGAGAAACGGTTTATTTAAAGAGGATAATGCAGTGAAAGTTATTGAATAATATATGTAAGATAAGTTATTAGAAGCTTTAAGAAAATCAATTACCCAGGAGTTGATGAGATTAGAAGTAAGATGCAGTGGTCCACAATTGAGAGGTGAGAATGGTACCCCTGTCAAGAGGTAATATACTAATGGATACCAAATCTCACTATACATCCTGAGATTAAGCAGATGTACATGAGGTAGATGCTGTAGTTTCCATTGGAAGGACTTCAGGCAAACAAGTGGAGTGGTTTATGATGGTAAACAGGTAACAGTGTTCTTGTGATGTGGGTAGGGGATCTACTACATTGACGTAAATGTGGTCAAAACGATGCTGATGTTGAGGAGTGGCACCCGAGAGGCACCCACTCCTGAATTCGTGTGTTGATGTACTTTCAAAGTGTGGCATGAAGTACAGGCATGGACCCAATCCTTATCATCCTTAGTAATGTTGTGTAAAATGAACTCCTTCGTCTTCAGTAGCCGTGCAGTAGATCAACATTAGGGATGTGAAAAGCCATGAATGAAATTCCACACTTGTCGGCGAATAGGAGCAGGTATCCATGGTCGTGGTCTACCAGCACTGATGGCACAGAGGAACGTGGTGTTCGAGTTATCGAGGGCAACATCTTCCCAATGAAGGGATGTGCAGGATGCTTGGTAAACTGGATCTTTTTGTTGGGCTTCTGCCTAGATGTTGTAATCCAATCATATGTGAATGGCGGCCAATGCTATTCTTGACAAGGCATCAGCAATAGGATACATTTTGTCTTGAAAGTATTGAAGGGTGTAATTGTAATCAGCCATGTCGGAGAGATGTCAGCACTGACGGCCAGACCAGGCGTTGGAATGTCGAGTGAAGGCGTACACCAGAGGCATGTGGTCTGTGCAAATAATGAAGGACATACCTTCTAAGAAGTGGCGAAACTGAGGGAGGGCCAAATGCACCGCCAGCAATTCGTGGTCGAAGATAGAGTAGCTGGATTCTGCCTTGGACAGTTTTCTACTGAAGAAGGCCGATAAGCAGGATGAGCAATTGACCACCTGCTCGAGTACTGCACCAATGGCAAAATCGCTGATATCGGTGGAGAGAAGGAAAGGGGCCTGTGGCACGGGAAAAGTAAGATCAGCAGTGGTTGATAGGACATTCTTTGCATTGCAAAATGCTGCTTCTTGAAGGGAACCCCTCTTTAGGCCTTTTGGCTTGCCCTTGAGGGAGGTATAGAAGGGGGCAAGAGAGGTGGCAGTGACTGGCACTAACCAGTGATAATAATTGATCATGCCCTATAATTCTTGCAGTGCTTTGCTGATCGACAGTGTGGGGAAGTTCTGAAAGGCTTCTACCTTTTCAGGGAGGGGGTGGACTCCTTCAGGAGTGATGCGATGCCCTGAGAACAGTATTTAGTTGGTATCAAAGGTACACTTGTCGTACCAGGCTACAAGGCCGTTCTGTTGTAGGCAGTTGAGCAGAATGTGTAGGTGATGGAGGTGTTCCTCTTTGCAGGAAGAGAGCACAAGTATATCGTCTACATAGCAAACACAGAAAGGGAAGTCCACTATGATGCCATCCATGAGGCATTGAAAAGTGGCCCTAGAATTACAAAGGTCAAAACAGGATTAATTGAAGGTTGATGTACATAGGAAGGTAGCGATAATGGTCTTGAGGATGTCTTCTGGGTTCATGGGGACCTGATAACACCCCTTCAGGAAGTCGAACGTGGAGGAAACCTTCATTTTGTACAAGTCTGTCATGCCGGCAATGTTTAGGAGGGGATAGTAATCCGGTTCTGTCTTCATGTTCAATTAGGGTGTCGACCATGGACTTGAGGCCTTTTGGCAAAGGCCCATTTCTTTCATTTCGGCAAATGTTCATTTAGCAGCTGCCAAACGATCCGGTGCCAGACGTCTGAATCTTGCGAACACATATCCGTCTTTGTGCTGATGTGTAGAGCAAGGTCGGAGGAGTCGGGTTGAAGAGGTGTCAAAGAGTTAGAGTCTGCTTGGACTAACCATTGGTGAGCAACCATAACCAGTACATGGAAATGTGAGAGGAAATCCACACAAAGGATTAGCAAAGGACCATCAGCAACAAGAAACTTCCAATGATATTTGATGCTTCCAAACAATAGTGTGAGGTTCTCGTATCCCTGGGTGGGTATTGCAGATCCGTTGGCAGTTACCAGGTAGTCATCGTCAGACTTAAACAGAAGAGGTCATGTCCTAGAGAGAAGAAAATGACAAACACCTGTGTCTGCCAAAAATCGCATACCTGTACCTACATTATGTAAAAAGAAAAGATTCGCGACATATGAGTCCATTACCTCATGGGTTGGCCTACTTATACATTTTTTTGGCCGCTAACTATCATTCACACTATTCTTCATGAATCTGGAGTGGCATTAGCATAACTGCGGCCGATGGGCATCAGTAAGTGGCTGAAGAGGTCGTTGGTTGGGGCGTGAGTGACAGGTGACATATGTGGGTGGCGGACGTCTTTGTCATCACTCTGGCACATCACAGGCTGGGTGTCTGTGTTGTACCACATTCATGTCAGATTTGGTCGATGTTGAATAGTTGTCTTCTTTGTCTGGAGTGGAGACGTCAATGGAGGTCTTGAAGGTGATGAAGTGGCTGTCCATAAGGGCGTCGAATTTGGTCATCAGGTCCTTCATAGGCAAAATATCAAGATAATGTATGGCAGCACGTTCATGTTTGGGTAGGCATCATACCTAAAGGGCACAAAGTAGGTTCACCTATCGAGGTGAACCATTTGCGGCAAGTTGCAGGCAAGCGATACTGGTCATAATTCTGAGAACGAGTGAAGCCTTTTGGTCTCCCAGCGGTTGTTGAGCTGAAAAACATTTACTATATAGGTTGTTGGCGATGGTGAGCACTGCTCCAGAAGGTATGTTTTGAGTGTATCGCATGCTAAAGGGGTGCCCCCTTGGTTGCAAAGCTAATCTGAGATTTCCAGGAAAGTGTCTTCGGAGATAACCACGAGACCATACTCTGCTTTGGAGCTTAAGTCATGCCCTTGATGCGAAACCGAACTTTGGCACGCTGGAATCAGCCGAACAGTTATCTGATGACAAAGGGCAGCAGTTTCATTGATGCGGTGTGTGTTGAAGAGTCAGGTTCATTGAGCGGAATTGTAACAAGTAGGCCACAGCATCACCGTAAGGTGATAACTGAGTGGCGAGGTAAATGCAACTGACTTAATTTCAACCGATATCAAGTTTATATACAAGACGTTCTGGACAAGGTCACAAAACTTCAAACGAAATAATTAATGAAAAGGCAGGCTCTGTTACCAGTAAGGGGTAAAGCAAGGTATATAAATATATATATATATATATATATATATATATATATATATATATATATATATATATATATATATATATATATATATATATATATATATATATATATATATATATATATATATATATATATATATATATATATATATATATATATAATACTGTTACTGTATGAGCGGAATTGTAACAAGTAGGCCACAGAATCACCGTAAGGTGATAACTGAGTGGCGAGGTGAATGCAACTGACTTAATTTCAACAGATATCAAGGTTATATACAAGACGTTCTGGACAAGGTCACAAAACTTCAAACGAAATAATTAATGAAAAGGCAGGCTCTGTTACCAGTAAGGGGTAAAGCAAGGTATATATATATATATATATATATATATATATATATATATATATATATATATATATATATATATATATATATATAATACTGTTACTGTATGAGTGTGCGTGAAACACATGCAATACAATATTCTTGAAACTTATCCACCTTAGTTTTTAATAAATCTAAGAGCCTTCAGTCATAAACGCAGTAACAACAGATTAACAGATATTAAACATAATACCAGATGTTACTGAATAGATTCTCGTCTTTAATTCAAACATTTTCTGTCCAAGATATTCATGCTTTTACTGTTCAACCCTCTGACCTTTCAATATGGGTTAGAAAAAATATAATTGTATTCAAACATTCTTGTACAATGGCAAGGGTCATGGAAATATGCATTTAATGCAGGTAATAAGGTTGAATTTGCTTCAGTTATATTCATTCACTTGCAGACAATTGCGTTGGTGGCTGTGTATCCCCAACAATAAAAATCGAAATTAAAAGAAGGATTAGAAAGGGATGCAAAGCTTCTGGTAAACATAATGAGATTATGAGAAGAAAAATACAACTTTCTCTAAAAAGAGTTGGTAGCGTTGTAAACATTGTATAGGCTCTGCTGTTACTGCAGTCGGTGTTGTAGCCATTGATTTGAGGCTTTTGTAGCGTTGTAAACGTTGTACACGTTCGGCTGATTGCAAGTTGTGTTGTAGACAGTGACTTGAGCCCTTTGGTAGCGTTTTAAACGTTGTAGAGACTTTGATGTGAGTGCAATTGGTGTTGTAGCCAGTGATTTGAGCCTTTTGGTAGCGTTGTAAACGCTGAAGAGGCTCTGCTGTGAGCGCAATTGCTATTGGAGCCAGTGATTGGCGCCTTTTAGTAGCGTTGTAAACGTTCTAGAGGCTCTGCTGTGAGTGCAATTTGTGTTGTAGTCAGTGATTTGAGCCTTTTGGTAGCGTTGTAAACGTAGACGTTCTGCTGTAAGTACAAATGATGTTGTAACCAGTCATTTGAGCCTTTTGGTAGCATTATAAACGTTGTAGAGCTCCTGCTCTGGGTGCAATTGGCGTAGTAGCCAGTGACTGGAGACTTGTGGTAGCGTTATAAACATTGTAGAGGCTCTGCTGTGAGTGCAATTAGTATTGTAGCCAGTGATTTTAGCCTTTTGGTAGTGTTATAAACGTTGTAGAGGTGGCTGCTGTGAATGCAATTGGTGTAGTAATCAGAGATTTGAGTCTTTTGGTAGCGGTGTAAACGTTGCAGAGGTTCTTTTGTAAATAAAATTGGCATTGCAGACAGAGATTTGGGACTTTTCGTAGCGTTGTAAACGTTGTAGAGGCTCTGCTGTGAGTACAATCGGTGTTGTATCCAGTGATTTGAGCCTTTTGGAAGCATTGCGAACATTGCAGTGGCTCTACTGTGAATGCAAATGGTGTCGTAGCCAGTGACTTGGGCCTTTTGTTAGCGGTGTAAATGTTATAGAGGCTCTCCTGTGTATGCAATATGTGTTATAGCCAGTGATTTTAGCCTTTTGGTAGCGTTGTAAACGTTGTAGAGGCTCTGCTGTGAGTATATTTGGTGTTGTAGCCAGTGATTTTAGCCTTTTGGTAGCTTTGTTAACGATGTAGAGGCTCTGCTGTGAGTAAAATTAGTATGGTAGCTAGTGATTTAAACCTTTTGGTAGCGTTGTAAACGTTATAGAGGCTCTGCTGTGAGTGCAATAGGTGTTGTAGGTAATGATTTGAGCCTTTTGGTAGCATTGCAAACGTTGTAGACGCTCTGCTGTGAGGACGATCGATGTTGTAGCCAGTGATTTTAACCTTATGAAAGTGTTGTAAACATTGTAGATGCTCTGCTGTGAATGCAATAAATGTTGCAGTGGCTCTGCTGTAAATGCAATAGGTGTTGTAGCCAGTGATTTGAGCCTTTTGGTAGCGGTGTAAACGTTGTAGAGGCTCTGCTGTGAATGCAATTGGTGTTGTAGCTTGTGATTTGGGACTTTAGGTAGCGTTATACGTGTTGTAGAGGCTTTGCTGTGGGTGCAATTGGCGATGTAGTCAGTGATTTGAGCCTTTTGGTAGCGTTTTAAACGTTTTACAGGCTCTGCTGTGAATGCAATTGTCGTGATAGCCAGTGATTTTAGAATTTTGGTAGCGTTGTAACGTTGTAGAGGCTCTGCTGTGAGCACAATTGGTGTTTTAGCCAGTGATTTAGGCCATTTGGTAGCGTTGTAAACGTTGTGGAGGCAGCTGTTGTGAATACAATTGGTGTTGTAATCAGAGATTTGAGTCTTTTGGTAGCAGTGTAAACGTTGCAGAGGTTCTCTTGTGAGCGCAATTGATGTTGTACCCCGTGATTTGAGCCTTTTGGTAGCGTTACTAACGTTGTAGAGGCTCTACTGTGGGTGCAATTGGTGTTGTAGCCAGTGATTGGTGACTTTTGGTAGCGTTATAAACGTTGTAGAGGCTCTGCTGTGAGTACAATTGATGTTGTAACTTGTGATTTTAGACTAATGGTAGTGTTGTAAACGTTGTAGAGGCTCTGCTGTGAGTGCAATTGGTGTTATATCCAGTGATTTGAGCCTTTTGGTAGCGGTGTAAACGTTGTAGAAGCTCTACTTTGGGTACAATTGGTGTTGTAGCCAGTGATTTGAGCCTTTTGGTAGCGCTGTAAACGTTGTAGAGGCTCTGCTGTGCGTGCAATTGGTGTTGTAGCAAGTGATTTGAGCCTTTTGGTAGCGTTGTAAACGTTGTAGAGGCTCTGCTGTGAGTACAATCAGTGCTGTATCTAGTGATTTGAGCCTTTTGGTAGAGTTGTAAACGGTGTAGAGACTCTGCTGTGAGTGCAATTGGTGTTATATCCAGTGATTTGAGCCTTTTGGTAGCGTTGCAAACGTTGTAGTGGCTCTGCTGTGAATGCAATTGGTGTTGTAGTCAGTGATTTGAGCCTTTTGGTAGCGGTGTAAATGTTGTAGAGGCTCTGCTGTGAATGCAATTGGTGTTGTAGCTAGAGATTTGAGGCTTTTGGTAGCGTTATAAATGTTGTAGAGGCTTTGCTGTGAGTGCAATTGGTGTTGTAGTCAGTGATTTGAGCCTTTTGCTAGCGTTGTAAACGTAGACGTTCTGCTGTAAGTGCAATAGATGTTGTAACCAGTGATTTGAGCCTTTTGGTAGCATAATAAACGTTGTAGAACCCCTGCTCTGGGTGCAATTGGTGTAGTAGCCAGTGACTAGAGACTTATGGTAGCGTTATAAACATTGTAGAGGCTCTGCTGTGAGTGCAATTGGTATTGTAGCCAGTGATTTTAGCCTTTTGGTAGTGTTGTAAACGTTGTAGAGGTGGCTGCTGTGAATGCAATTGGTGTTGTATCCAGTGATTTGAGCCTTTGGAAGCGTTGCGAACATTGCAGTGGCTCTACTGTGAATGCAAATGGTGTCGTAGCCAGTGATTTGGGCCTTTTGTTAGCGGTGTAAATGTTATAGAGGCTCTCCTGTGTATGCAATTTGTGTTATAGCCAGTGATTTTAGCCTTGTGGTAGCGTTGTAAACGTTGTAGAGGCTCTGCTGTGAGTATATTTGGTGTTGTAGCCAGTGATTTTAGCCTTTTGGTAGCATTGTTTAACGATGTAGAGGCTCTGCTGTGAGTAAAATTAGTATGGTAGCTAGTGATTTAAACCTTTTGGTAGCGTTGTAAACGTTGTAGAGGCTCTGCTGTGAGTGCAATAGGTGTTGTAGGTAATGATTTGAGCCTTTTGGTAGCATTGCAAACGTTGTAGACGCTCTGCTGTGAGGGGGATCGATGTTGTAGCCAGTGATTTGAACCTTATGAAAGTGTTGTAAACATTGTAGATGCTCTGCTGTGAATGCAATAAATGTTGCAGTAGCTCTGCTGTGAATGCAATAGGTGTTGTAGCCAGTGATTTGAGCCTTTTGGTAGCGGTGTAAACGTTGTAGAGGCTCTGCTGTGAATGCAATTGGTGTTGTAGCTAGTGATTTGGAACTTTTGGTAGCGTTGTAACGTTGTAAAGGCTCTGCTGTGAGTACAATTGGTGTTTTAGCAAGTGATTTGAGTCTTTTGGTAGCGTTGTAAACGTTGTAGTGGCTCTGCTGTGAGTACAATCAGTGTTGTATCCAGTGATTTGAGCCTTTTTGTAGAGTTGTAAACGGTGTAGAGGCTCTGCTGTGAGTGCAATTGGTGTTATATCCAGTGATTTGAGCTTTTTGGTAGCGTTGCAAACGTTGTAGTGGCTCTGCTGTGAATGCAATTGGTGTTGTAGCCAGTGATTTGAGCCTTTTGGTAGCGGTGTAAATGTTGTAGAGGCTCTGCTGTGAATGCAATTGGTGTTGTAGCCAGTGATTTTAGCCTTTCGGTAGCGTTGTAAACGTTGTAGTGGCTCTACTGTGAGTACAATCAGTGTTGTATCCAGTGATTTGAGCCTTTTGGTAGCGTTATAAACGTTGTAGAGGCTTTGCTGTGAGTGCAATTGGTGATTTACCCAGTGATTTACGCCTTTGGTAGCGTTGTAAACCATGTAGAGACTCAGCTGTGAATGCAATTGTTGTTATAGCCAGTGATTTTAGCCTTTTGGTAGCGTTGTAAACGTTTTAGAGCCTCTGCTGTGAGTACAATTGGTGTTGTAGCCAGTGATATGAGCCTTATGGTAGCTTTGTAAACGTTGTAGAGGCTCTGCTGTGAGTACAATTAGTGTTGTAGCTAGTGATTTGAACCTTTTGGTAGCGTTGTAAGCGTTGTAGAGGCTCTGCTGTGAGTGCAATTGGTGTTGTAGCTAGTGATTTGAGCCTTTTTGTAGCATTGCAAACGTTTTAGAGGCTCTGCTGTGAGGGCAATTGAGGTTGTCGCCAGTGATGTAGCCTTATGAAAGCGTTGCATACGTTGTAGAGGCTCTGCTGTGAATGCAATAAATGTTGCAGTGGCTCTGCTGTGAATGCTATTGGTGCTGTAGCTAGTGATTTGAGCCTTTTGGTAGCGGTGTAAACGTTGTAGAGGCTCTGCTGTGAATTCTATTAGTGTTGTATCCAGTGATTTGAGCCTTTTGGTAGCGTTATAAACGTTGTAGAGGCTTTGCTGTGAGTGCAATTGGTGATTTACCCAGTGATTTACGCCTTTGGTAGCGTTGTAAACCATGTAGAGACTCAGCTGTGAATGCAATTGTTGTTATAGCCAGTGATTTTAGCCTTTTGGTAGCGTTGTAAACGTTTTAGAGCCTCTGCTGTGAGTACAATTGGTGTTGTAGCCAGTGATATGAGCCTTATGGTAGCTTTGTAAACGTTGTAGAGGCTCTGCTGTGAGTACAATTAGTGTTGTAGCTAGTGATTTGAACCTTTTGGTAGCGTTGTAAGCGTTGTAGAGGCTCTGCTGTGAGTGCAATTGGTGTTGTAGCTAGTGATTTGAGCCTTTTTGTAGCATTGCAAACGTTTTAGAGGCTCTGCTGTGAGGGCAATTGAGGTTGTCGCCAGTGATGTAGCCTTATGAAAGCGTTGCATACGTTGTAGAGGCTCTGCTGTGAATGCAATAAATGTTGCAGTGGCTCTGCTGTGAATGCTATTGGTGCTGTAGCTAGTGATTTGAGCCTTTTGGTAGCGTTATAAACGTTGTAGAGGCTCTGCTGTGAATGCAATTGTCGTTATAGCCAGTGATTTTAGACTTTGGTAGCGTTGTAAACGTTCTAGAGGCTCTGCTGTGAGTACGATTGGTGTTGTAGCCAGTGATATGAGCGTTTTGGTAGCGTTTCAAACGTTGTAGAGGCTCTGCTGTGAGGGCGATTAATGTTGTAGGCAGTGATTTTAGCCTTATGAAGGCGTTGTAAACGTTGAAGAGTATGTCTTTGCGATAAGAGATAACTGAGTCAAGAAAACTACATTATAACTGCATTAATAATAATAATAATAATAATAATAATAATAATAATAATAATAATAATAATAATAATAATAATAATAATAATAATAATAATAATAATCACTGTGTATAATTTTGGAGTGTTAACTTCATCCAATCCATGACATTAATATAAAATAGAGCAGCAAATGAGGTAACATTATATTAACCCTTTTATAACGAAAGAAAAGTAAATTATTTTAACCAAAGAAAATCAATTTAACCGAACAATGGAATAACTTTATTTCTAATCCTATTAAAAGAATTGAACTTCCTTCTCTCTCTCTCTCTCTCTCTCTCTCTCTCTCTCTCTCTCTCTCTCTCTCTCTCTCTCTCTCTCTCTCTCTCTCTCTAGATTAACTAAATTTCCGAATTACAGGTTGTAAAGATACGTTATCATTGTTAACGATTGTCTGTATTACATTTTCTGCCGAACAGACATTTCCCTTTCTCTAGAGAGTCTCGGTGATTTACAATCATTCTCAGCTTTAGGTATAATCGTTAGAAACCCATATTGTGATGACATTTTCAAATAGCGAAGATAATAGGATCATCTATGAATGTTTATGTAAGTATATATTATATATATATATATATATATATATATATATATATATATATATATATATATATATATATATATATATACATACATACATACATACATACATACATACACTGCCAATAAATGCAGCTCCCTCTAGTCCACCACAGAACAAAGGTCTCAAATGTGTCTTTATTCAAGTCAATTATCAGAAATATTTGACGTTCTATGAGTTTTGTTTAATACATGCACACACACACACACACACACACACACACACACACACATATATATATATATATATATATATATATATATATATATATATATATATATATATATATATATATATATATATATATATATTCACAGTGAGAGAGAGAGAGAGAGAGAGAGAGAGAGAGAGAGAGAGAGAGAGAGAGAGAGAGAGAGAGAGAGAGAGAGAGAGGAGTGGTGATAAAGTCAACAAAAACGTAAGACCATAAAGACAATATTGATTATATCTAATAGTTCTTATAAATCATCCAAAGGCAAAAAAAAATACTTCTGGTTCCACGTTACAACCAATCAAATAAAAAACATATCTATAGAAGTTCCTCAGGATTGAAATCAAAATGAAAATCAAAATGCTTGCGAAAAGAGCCATGAAGTTCAGCTCCCATGATTGGATGATTGTCCCAATTCTCGACATCAACAGTCAAATCGCATCATAACTTTTCATTTGAGTCGAAAAAAAATTGCCGTCAATCTTTTGGTCATTAAGACAATTTCTTGTGGATGCAGTGAATCAACTCTTCCTCGAAATCAGTTGGCTTTGGTAATAAAGAGGATAAAAGGTACAAATTTACTCTTATTTTATTTTCGATACATCAAACTGGGAGGAAATACAGAAATACTGATTTTAAATCAATATTATAAATCTTTTAAGGGATATCAAAGCAACTGCCACGTTATAGATCTAAACAGTTTTAAGGGGACTCCATAGATCTAAACAGTTTTAAGGTTACTCCATAGAAACATTTTTAAGGGCACTCCATAGATATAAACAGTCTTAAGGAGACTCCACAGACCTAAGCATTTGAAGGTTACTCCAAAGATCTAAACCAGTTTAAGGGTACTCCATAGTTCTAGACAGTTTTAAAGGACGTCCGTAAATCTAATCAGTTTGAAGGGAACTCCAGAGATCTATACATTTTAAATTTGACTCTATATTTCTAAAAAGCTTTAAGGGGGTTCCAAAGATCTAAACAGTTTTAAGGGTACTCCATAGAGCTAACCAGTTTTAAGGAGACTTCGTAGATCTAAAAGGTTTTAGGGGAACTCCATCAATCTAAACAGTTTTAAGGGGACTACACAGATCTAAACCATTGTAAGGAGACTCCATAGATCTAAACAGTTTTAAGAGAACTCCATAGATCTAAACAGTTTTAAGAGAACTCCATAGATCTAAACAGTTTTAAGGGGACTCCATACATCTAAAAAAAATTTTAAGAGACTCCATAGCTTTAAACAGTTTTAAGGTGACTCCATAGATCTAAAAAGTTTTAAAGAGACTCCGCAGCTCTAAACAGTTTTAAGGAGAAGCCATAGATATAAGCAGTTTTAAAGGGAATCCATAAATCTAAAAGGTTTTAAAGGATCTATATACAAGTTTTAAGGGGCCTCCATAGATCTAAACAGTTTGTGGGGACACCATAGATTCAAACATTTTAAGGGGACTTCATTTATCTATCATTTTTGACGGGTCGCGCACACTAGTAATACAAATGAAAACAACAGGAGATATCTTAGTTATCACCTCTGAATTATATCGAAGTAATTTTAACGCTTACTACCTCTCATTTCTGGGGAACTATCTCGAATGCAAATGGTCCTCGTATAAAGATCTATTGTTACAAATATATCGAATCCAAAATTTCACGGGAACACTGCACTCTTGGAGGGCAGAAGAGTGAATCCCCTTTCTCATTTGCATAAATCTGATAAATGGTGCAGCACATTGCATAATACACGAAATTCTGTATCACATAAGGAGTCTGAAAATTAGGAAATATTCCCCCGAAGAATGGCGGCCTGAATTAGTGTGGAAGCGAAAGCTGATTTCGTCAATAGAGCCATTGCATCAACATTGTATCTAACTATATTATAATGCAGCCTTTATGTTCCACAGCTAAATTCCAGTTAATATCAGCATTTCAAGTCTAGGAATAACTTCAGGTAAAGGACAGAGTTACTGTTTCACATATATAATTTTCACCTCTATAAACAAAAATAATAAGTTTCTAACTAGATTATAATCACATTTGCTCATTTTTTGTTTGGGAATGTATGGATTTTATTGATGGATTTATAGACGTATGTCCTAGAATGATTTACTAATGTATAAAGCTTATAAAACTGTAAATAATATAAAAATTTTGTTTTGATGGCATTTATGGACTATAAAAAAGCCTTTCATAGTGTGCGTCATTATGGAGTTCCTCTTAAATATGTAAATTTGATTCAGTATGTTCATGAGCATTGCAAGTGGTAAGATAATGTTAATGGAATCCTATCAATTGAATTTCCAGTGAACAGCGTACTCCACGAGAATGTGTTGTCATCTATGTTGTTTATCCTCCTCATAGATTTTGTATTGCATAGAACAGTTGGGAATGGTGGAGAAGGATTGCACTGCATTGGTAATGGGAAATTAGCTGACCTACAGTATGCTGATGGCGCTGTCCTTATCAGCAGAACACTACAAGATTTGTAGTGCTTGCTTACCAGAAGGCATTTAATATCAGATAAGTTTAATTTAATATTGAATATAAATCAACTCAATAATGACTAGGTTGAGTAAAATTTGGAGATCTAATCACCAGAAACTACATATAAAAATCAGGCAATTTATCAGTTTAGTGAGATCGGTGTTACAGTGTGGACATGAATCATGGTATGATAATGAAACAATATCCAACAGATTAAGTAGGTTTGAGAACAAAGCCCTCCGAAAAATATTAGGGGTTAAATGGCAGAACAGGAATAGAAATGAAACTATAACACAGATTATTGGAGTGCCATATGAGGATGAAACCATGCAGAGGGGTAGATGGTGATGATTTGGACATGCTCTTTGCACTCAACAAGAGGGATTAGTTCATCAAACTTTTAACTGGGCTGCACAAGGCACTATATGAGCTTGTTCGAAGACCCAAGCCTACACAGCTGAGGACTGTGAAGCATGAAGTAGGGGATGATGAATGGAGAAGTATTGAATTAAAAGTTCATGATAGAGACGACTGGCCAAATCTAACCGAGACCCTTTGCATCAATAGGCGTAGGAGGTGATAATGATGAAACCGGTGGATTTATGGATGTATCACTTTGTTTAATAAAAAAAAAAAAAAAGAAAAAAAAAAGAACGTGTCTTGTCTATAATCAGCTTAGTGAAAATTGTTATTTGTAGATGTGCGACCTGTCGATATCCTTTCGTATTAAAAAAAAAAAAAAAAAAAATATCAAAGTCTATGACCATACAATTTTAGATAAATTGCAATTCAGCATCAGCAGTTTTATTTACTGTATTTGATTTTTTGACACCGTTATAATTCCATATTAATTGAAACTGTTATCATTATGATATTATTATTATTATTATTATTATTATTATTATTATTATTATTATTATTATTATTGTTGTTGTTGTTGTTGTTGTTATCATATTAATCTAGAAATTATATCGGGAATAATTCTAGTTATCATTATTATTAATAAATAACATTTAAAAATTTACATCGATACACACACACATGTTGAACCTTTCCCACTCTCTCCCCCTACAAAAGAGACGGGGAGAAATCGAATAGTCATACGTCTGACAATACCGCTCAGTGTGACAGGATGTATGAATATATATATATATATATATATATATATATATATATATATATATATATATATATATATATATATATATATATATATACATACATGTGTATATATATATATATATATATATATATATATATATATATATATATATATATATATATATATATATATATATATATATATATATGAACATCGCCCAAGTCCCTGTTCAACCAAGCTAGGACCAGCGAGGGCCAGGCAATGGCTACTGATGATTCAACAGGTAAATCTATAGGCTGAAAAGGATGGTGAGGATGTAGACACTACAAGAAACTACCAAGCTTGAGCGCAACTTGAACCCCAGTCCGGCAGATCACCAAGCAGAGACGTTTTCAATAAGCCCCAACATCCCTGAAAGAAAGGAAGAAACCCAGAGAAGAAACAGAGAAACAACGTCGAAGAAGATCTTCGTGACAGAGAGGAGTGGATTACATCAACCAGGAGGATTGCTCTGTCTAACCCGAGTCAACAAACATAAATTTCTAAGACCATTTTATTAAATCGAGAAGATAAAATTATCTTGATGATGGCAAAATGTTTGATAAAGATGAGAAGAAAATAATGAAAAAATAAATTACTGCACGTGGCAAATTTTCGAAATGGAAAGTAAATTATTAAACGTCTTTATCTCCTTTACATAATAAAGAGCAAGTGTCACTAGCGATATACATATATATATATATATATATATATATATATATATATATATATATATATATATATATATATATATATATATATATATATATATATATGTGTGTGTGTGTGTGTGTGTGTGTGTGTGTGTGTGTGCGTGTGTGTATGTGTGTACAGTTTGTATATATCATTGCGTCATTAGGTCATAAGTGTGTTTAAATTGAGTCTTGTGTCCCAAATAAAAAAAAAGACTCGTAACTTCATTATAGCTCCATTATAGTTCCATACTTCTCCGGTTCTTGAATGCAACCCAAGTGTTTCAGAACTGCGTGTATTATGCAAGGGCCCATACAATCTATGTGGTTTATGCAAATGGCGCTGTGTTGTTCCCTACCGTAGGCAATGCAGCAACGAAATCCCCCAAATTGAATTTATTGAAATCAATCTTAATGAGCTTTAAATTGTATGCGTTCACGTTCATATTGTATGTGTTCACGTTGATATGTTTAAGCAGATTCAAATAATAATCGAACATGTTATCAGCGATAAAATAAAAATTTGAATTTTGGGCCGCCATCTTGAACTTTTAGGGCTTAGTCTTGCTTTTATCATCAAAGTAATACTTGTATCGCATTCCTTGTAGGTGAAATCAAAC
>NC_090736.1:57496295-57503795 GCF_036898095.1 Palaemon carinicauda | reverse complement strand
TTTATTCAATTTCTATCTCCTATATTTATATTTTTGGGGGGACATTAATACAAATATTTTCTATTCCCGAATTTAATCTGGCCAGTTCTGCAAGAGTCAAGCTTGACTCATTTGGGATGGTAAAACTCTCCCTTTTGATAATAATAATAATAATAATAATAATAATAATAATAATAATAATAATAATAATAATAATAATATCGTTTTGAAATATTTATGGCTCAATAATCGGGTTCATTTCCATGGTCGAGGCATAATAATCTTGCGATGAATTTTATGTTTGAGTTTATCTTTCTTTTATATTACCTTGTCTTTTTTTACACAACGCGTAAAAATTTTCTTCTTTTTTTCTGTATTTTTTTCATTGAATAAATTGGGTCCTACTATTTTCTTCAAGTCCTCTTCGTATGGTTGTTGTAGTTCAATTCTTTCATTTCTTTATTTCTTCTTTAAAACCAAATAACAAACAATGGATTAAATCTTAATTTTTTAAAAATAAAAAAAAAAGAATTACAGTTCACATTAGCTCCTTTGCATCTATTTATTGCGGAGATCTTTTTCTTGATATATTAGTACTGCAAATGACTTTCTTCTAGAAATCATACACGGGTCTATGGGTATGTATGGTTAAGAATATGTATATGTGAGAAAGATAGAGAAATATGAATGGTATAAGTACGTCAAAGAATAGGTATACGTGAGAGAGAAAGAGAAAAAATGAATGTGGTATGTACAGTATGTCTAAGAATAAGTATATTTGAGAGAGAAAGAGAAAAAACGAATGTGATATGTACAGTATGTCTAAGAATAAGTATATTTGAGAGAGAAAGAGGAAAAACGAATGTGATATGTACAGTATGTCTAAGAATAAGTATATTTGAGAGAGAAAGAGGAAAAACGAATGTGATATGTACAGTATGTCTAAGAATAAGTATATTTGAGAGAGAAAGAGAAAAAACGAATGTGATATGTACAGTATGTCTAAGAATAAGTATATTTGAGAGAGAAAGGGAAAAAACGAATGTGGTATATACAGTATGTCTTAGAATAAGTATATTTGAGAGAGAAGGAGAAATAAACGAATGTGGTATATAGAGTATGTCTAAGAATAAGTATATTTGAGAGAGAGAAAGAGAAAAAATAATGCAGTATATACAAGTATGTCTACAAATATGTATATGTAAGATATGAAGAAAAAGTATTGTGTTATGTATGTCTAAGAATATATAATACGTGAGAAAGAAAAAGAAAAGGAAATGCGGTGTATATGTTTAAGAATAAGTATATGTGAGAAGGAATGGGAAAAAATAATTGTAGTATGTATAGCATGTTTAAGAATATGTATATGTAAGAGAGAAAGAGAAAAAAAATGAATGTGGTATGAACAGTATGTCTAAGAATATGTAAGAGAAAAAGGAATGTGAGAGGGAAGGAGAAAAATGAGGGGACAGCGCTGTATTTCTCTGATGGAAATGTCGACCACAGAAATATGAATAAGAAAGAGGGATTGAATGGTGTCTTTTGCTATGATATTTGTTTCTCCGGTGATGGATACGTCATAGATCAAAGAAAAGCAAGAATATATATATCGATGTTTATACAACATATCTCAACGCTGCGGAAAAAAAAAGACTAGCACCACCGGCCTTTTTTTTTTTTTTTTAAACCCTGGCGAAAATTCAGCTGAATATTTCCTAGGATTTGAATATTTGATTTTGGGATTTTGGACTTATTTAGAAATCTTCCAAATCCCAGGGATTTCTGAACGTTGTCCACTCCGGGGTGTGACCGTTAAATGCAAAACTTGTTTAAAGCCCACATGGATTGGTCTCTTTAAATTTTCTGACCTGCAGACCTGCATCCCCCCCCCCAAAAAAAAGAAAAAAAAATTATAATAATTATAATTCAGAAATACCTAACATCTGAGGGTGAGATATGTAGTTTATCTGGCTAATAATTTTCGGTGAACTGTAATGAATTTCGTAAAGTAGTGACTGGTTATCATATTCTCTTCCTTTATTTCTCTATCCAAAATATGATTACATTTTGTTTTTTGTTTTTTGCACAAGTCAACGAATCTTTCAGAATTTATTTTGCTTCTCCTAATTCCGAGATAATTTCATTGATTTTGGATGTATGACATTGGTGAATCTATGGATGTATTACTTGGCTGTTTTAGTGATGTATGAAATTGGTGGGTTTATGTGTATGATTTAGTGTATTTATTCATATATGGATTTAATGACTTTATAAATATATAAACTCTATGGACTTATGGGTTTATGAATTTAGTGGATTCATGGGTGTATGAATTGGATGTATTTATGAATGTCTGAAATATATAGATTTATCGCTTATAAATCTATATATTTCAGACATTCATAAATACATCTAATATTAGTATTAATCTTATGGATTTAATGGTGTATGAATTCAGTGGAATTATTATATGTTTTGATGGATTTATGGATACATTAATTTACTGGATTTATGAATGTATGCATGTATTAATTTATGGGTTAATTGATGTATGAATTTAGCGTATTCACGAAAGAGTGAATTTCTTCGATATATGGATTTTTTAATGTGGATTTATGAAAACGTGAATTCAGTGCATTTACAGACGTTTTGATGTTGGGCATATGGACTGGCGTTGAGGTCGGGAAGGCTGTTCAATTCCGATGTACAACTGAAAAGAAAAAAATCACTGTTGAGCCATGAAATAAGATTTAAGATAGATTCGTCAGCAATGTGTTTTTTTTTAAGTTTTTACAGTTTATATATAAAAGGTATATTTTAATGTTACTGCTCTTAGAATATTTTCTTTTTCAATTGTTCATTACTTCCCTTAGAGTTTATTTATTTTCTTGTTTCCTTTCCTCACTGGGCTACTTTTTCTTGCTGTAGCCCTTAGGCTTATAGCATCCTATTTTTCAGATTAGGGTTGCAGCTTAGTTAGTAATAATAATTATAATAATAATAATAATAATAATAATAATAATAATAATAATAATAATAATAATAATAATAATAATAATAATAATAATAATAATAATAATAATAATAATAATAAGTTTGAGCAGATAAGCTCACTAGATAATTGATTACAATGCCATTGGCCTTTTTACTATAGTTTTTTGTAAATTCCGCGTGAAAAGGCCAAAGTTCATTAAGTCTTTATAATCACTTTTACTTTCGCGGAGACATTTACATACATAATTGAATAAACTCGAGATGAAAAGGTGGTGATATTTTTCATGCTTGTGGGCTTTTGAAGTCTTGAAAAATTAAAAATTTTCAAAATTAGTTTGTAGAAACGTTCAGGTATACAACTTATATATATATATATATATATATATATATATATATATATATATATATATATATATATATATATATATATATATATATATATATATATATATATATATATATATATATATATATATATATATATATATATAGATGAATATTGACACAATATCGTGCTCAATAGAAATAAAATTCTAACTCATACTTGGTATCGAACCCTAGCCCCTTCAAATGAAAGGTCAGGTCGCTTCCAACCATACCACCAGAGGCTCAAAAGAAGTCGGAACCTAACTGCTAACTGCAATTCAGGATTTACCTGGCGAAACATCAGTCTCTTACCAGAGAGTTTTCCCCGGCTTCCCGGCCTACCAGGTGACACAATTGATAGCATTTAATTTGAATTACCCGTAATGAGTCAATATAGATGAAAATCAACACAATATTGTGCTCAACTAGAAATAAATTTCTACCTCATACTTCGGATCGAACCCTAGCTCCTTCATATGCAAGGCCAGGTAGCTTCCTACCATACCACCAAAGCCTCCAAAGAAGTCAGAACCTAACTGCTAATTGCAATTCAGGTTTTAACTGGCAAGAAATCAGTCTCTTACCAACGAGATTTCCCCGACCTTCTGCCCATCAGGTGATGAGGGAGTTAGCAGAGTTTACACACTACAGTAGTTCTCGACTGCTACCAGAAAAAGTGATCCTTACCATGACTAAAAAAAAATGCAGTTGATCGACTGTGACTGAGTTCCAGACTCATACACTAGTAGTTTTCCGTAGTGACCCAGTTCTGTTTGATCCCAAGTATGATGTATAAATTTATTGTGTTGATTTTCATCCATTTATGTAGTATTTGCACCTGGGTCTACCCTGTAGCAATAGAGTCTACACACCGGGTGGAGTATTGTCACAGCATTTGGGTTGATTCACCTGAAGTGAATTTTCCTGGCACATTATCTCCAGAAGATATTTCATGCAACGATCCCATTTTTGAAGAAACTGAAAGAACAATATGCAAAAGAAGACCCCGAATAAAGTCCCAGGTAGGCCAAGAAAGACACCAAATAAATGGCCTGGAATGCCAAAAGTGGTACGAAATAAATGCCCAGTTAGGCCAAAAAAAAAAAAAAAAAAAAAAAAAAAAAAAAAAAAAAAAAATAGAGGACCAGGTAGGCGAAAAAAAGTCCAAAAATAAAAGCCCAGTTAGGCGAAAAAAGGCCAAAAATAAAAGCCCAGGTTGGGCCAAAAAGACTAAACAAAGGCCTAGGTATGCCAAAAAAGACCCCTTTATCTTATATAGAAAAACAGGAAGATATTGTAAAGAAAACACGATTAAGAAAAAAAGCCTAGAAATAACTCCAAAAAATCCGAAATCAATTCCAGGAAAAGAAACATAGTGGGGACATTTACTCCATGCCCCATTACATTATCTGATTCTCCTATGAATCAAAATTCCCTCTTTCAGAAAAGAGAAAATCTATTAGTGAATTTACTATTTCCCAATCGAATAATAAAGATGACTTATCGAAATTGAATATGGAAATCAAAATTAAATCTAGTATTGAAAAGAAAGTGTCAGACGTAAAGAACATTCAAAAATTGTAATGAAAATAATGTTGATGGTATAAAGAGCAAGCTGCTTCCAGTTGAGAGGAGTCCTGAAGCTGTGGGATCATGGCATGCATCTTGGTTAAGCCTCAGAAAAGCGTTATTACTAAGTTGTGGGATCGTGGCATGCCTCTTCGTTAAGCTTCATAAAAGCATATTTAATAAAAGAAAAAAAAAAAGAGCAATACATAGATCCTGAGGTGCTTCTAACAGATAACATACCAGGTTGGGTTCTTATAACATCTAACGGGTTCTTATAACATCTAACATCTCTATGTTGAATGTAAAGACCACAAGCAAAGTGGGGGGTCCGTACATGTCACATTATGCAAAGGAGAGGGTGAATATTTGTATATTATGTATTTGAAGTTTTCTGTAATATAGGTGATTTTGAAAAATTTTCATGCAATATAAGTCATTTATGTCTTTTGGCGAAGAAAGTTTCATTCATGGTTATGTGTATAAATTCTAATATTAGTTATTTCCATGAATATCTCTAAATAGAAAAAGCTATTAACTGGAAGTGGCAACCGGGCAGTCTAAATAAGAATAAGAATTCTTAACCCACGCTACTGTATACTCTCTCAGAATTTCTGTTAAAACACTCCCTAGCTGTTTGGAGGAGAGAGACACCGATGACGGTGCTGGATGAACCAGCTTAGGAGAGAAGGTAAGTAATACTTTGATCAGTCTCTCTATTAGCAGAGAGAAGGATCCAACTACCAGATCACGTGTGGATCAGTGCACGATTCTGTAGGTCTCGTACCCATCCCTTGCAGCTATAGGTTAGCCAGGGCACCAGCCGCCCGTTGAGATCCTTTGACTGGCCAGACAGTAATGCATTGGATCCCTCTCTCGTGTTATGGCATATTTTTTTCTTTGCCTACACATACACTAAATGGTCTGGCCTATTCTTTACAGATACTTGCCTTTCCTCATACACCTGACACCAATGAGATTACCAAACACTTCTTCACCCAAGGGATTAATCACTGTACTGTAATTGATTAATGTACTTTCCTCTTGGTAAGGGTAGAAGAGACTCTAGCTATGGTAAGCAGCTCTTCTAGGAGGACACTCCAAAATTAAACCATTGTTTTCTAGTCTTGGGTAGTGTCATATCCTCTGCACCATGGTCTCCCACTGTCTTGGGTTAGAGTTCTGTTGCTTGAGGGTACAGTCGACTCACTATTCAATCTTATTTTTTTTATTTTCCTCTTGTTTTTTTTTTTTTTTTTTTTTTTTTTTTTTTTTTTTTTTTTTTTTTAATGGTGTGTTGGGCAGGCTTAATAGAAGGGCCAAGGATGCCTCGCGGTTTATCAAGAGGATGTCTTTTCCTTATCTGTTTCTTTTTCTTCTTAAAACCATCCTTAGGGTCCTCCCTTCAGTTGAAGTGGCTATCCTGGAGGGTATTTAGCCTTGCATGGTGTATTGGCTACTCTGTGTTGACCAGTTTTTCTGACTTTTTTTCTATACTCTACGGGTTTGGTCAATAACTTTATATTTCAATACATATTGTTTTTGTTATAATTCTTGTGAATCTAGTTTTTAAGTATGATGTCTCTTTTTTACTACCATTAATTCATATGCTGTCGGGAGATATTGAGCAAAATCCGGGACCAGTACGTCCTAGATTTCCTCAATGTCGTCTACTGTATCGCCATATTCTTGGTCTTCCTGCAAATATTCAAGACCTTACAGTTGCGTCCAGACAGAATGATGTTCTTTTGTGCTCAAAAACTTTAGTTTCTAATATGAGGCGCTCATCTAAGCTCCTTATACCTGATTTCAAGAAATCAATAATGTTGAAATGTGATGCAATCCTTAGTGACAGGGGAATGGCGGTGTATATTAGGACTGAGTAAACTGCTTCTCATAAGTCCTGCTATAAATGTGGATATCATGAGATTCGGGTAATAAAAGTTTGTGGCAGGAATAACATAACTTTTATTTGTGTTCGATATATCGGAATCCAGACATGGAGGATTCTATCTTCGATTGTCTTCTTACCATTATGGTTAAGATACAAGAGGACGATAGAAAGGTTTCTTTTGTCTTTGTTCGTGATTTCAATGCTCACCATAGGGAGTGGTTAAGTTCTATCTCTCTTTACACTTCTACTCCGAATCAGGCTATGAGCAAATCAAAGGTGAAGCTACTCAGAGGTCTGGTAATTGCTTAAACCTCGTATACACCGACTCCCCTGGCATTATAACAAGTAAGGTTGGTTCTCCAGTCAGGACATCTGATCATGCCTTGATTTCATTCGCATTGAAGAAAGAGCAGCCTGTTCCTGATGTATCATACTCGTGTAAAATTTATATGAAATCTCAAGCAGACTGGAATGGGATTTTGCATGATCTTTTGTGTTTGAATTGGTCACAATTATGTAGTAGTGCTGATCCTGTTGTGCCTTTGAATGAGAATCTAGTCAATATAATTGATAGGCGTATCTCTTCTCGCGACTAAGGACCAAGTGAGGACAAACCATGGTTCTGTGATGATTTTACACGTGCTTATTTGGAGAAGCAGGAGCCCTATCATCCTTGGAAGGGTAGCAGATCAGATTTGACC
>NC_090736.1:57488795-57491295 GCF_036898095.1 Palaemon carinicauda | reverse complement strand
AAAGTTCAACAAAATGTTCAACTTAAAACAGTCACGCACAGCACAGATTAAAGTTCACAATTAACAACGTCAACACAGCGATACAGCGGGAGACAAAGTGACCGCGGAAAGAGATGCTGCGGGTTGGAGAAGCGGTCAAAACACCAATCAGAGGCTAGATTACAAAACTTGAGTTCTGATTCGTCATCTATCAGCGCTTGAACCAATCACAACCCGTCTTACAGTACTATGATGCGTTGGTTACCTACTCATAGAAGATGCCCCGCGCATACTGAACGTACGTAGATTAAGTACAATACTGTAATAATAATAAATAATGATAATAATACTGTACAGTAATAATAATAATAATAATGATAATAATAATAACAGTAATAATTTTATTAACAACAACAACAATAATAATAATAATAACAATAATAATAATACAGCTTTACGTAAGCTATTTTACGCCTCTCTCTCTCTCTCTCTCTCTCCTCTCTCTCTCTCTCTCTCTCTCTCTCTCTCTCTCTCGTACGCTTATTCGAAATGTGATTTTTGCAACAAAGAATATTATTGGATGCAGTACTACGTACGTATACATACAAAAGATTCATGGAAAAGAAGCATATCCATTACAGTACACACCATTCTAATATGGTATGACTGCATCTGATTTGCGTTTCATGTCCGATTTAATTTTACTACGTATTGTATATAGTACTGAATTATCGTATGATCACATTCTCTTTTCGTGTTTTATTTCTTTCTGTGCTTAATTATATGTCATATGTAATGCAATGAACAATCAGTAAGAGCAGATATTACTAATTACAGTATTAATGGAATTACAGGTAACGAAATATCGTATCTGGGGTCTTCAGATATTGCGGTATTTTCGAAATTTGCGGAAAATCCGCGATATGTATATATATATGGGTTATGGAAAAAACCCCGCAAAGTGGTGAATCCGCGATTGTCGAACCGCGAAGTAGCGAGGGTTCACTGAACAATGATTAGTATTTCAACCATATTCGTCAACCTCTGGCAACTCCAGAAAATCAAAGCTAATTTGTTCACAGGTCATATGCATTCCAATATTTCTACCATATCAACGAAATAAGGCAATTTCATATGATTGGGAACTGACGTTGATCTATATATCAAATTACATGGACAGCTTCCTTTCTAACCCTCATACAATCTCGTATGCCATCCACTAAAAACCTGGAACTTGCTAACATGAATTATGTATTCATATTCAAACTTGTAACTTGACCTTTAGCATTGGAGATTTAAAAACATGAATATTCAATACAATATAAAGTTCATCCAATTAATGGAAATTTTCTTAATAGATCTGACGGAAATTAAGAAGAAGAAGAAGAAGAAGAAGAAGAATTCTCCGGATGTAAACAATAGAGATCTTCGTAGCTCTAATAAAATAAATTGAAATCCACCATATGTATGAGGAATGTCAACATATACGTAAACAAGTGCACATAACATGACCTTCATCACTTCCAAGGTGATAATGCAATATTTTGTGTAGTTTTAAAAGTGGAGAATATTTCAAATAATATTTATCGTCCGCCACGATCTTTTCAGTCAAGGACCTAAGCAAATTCAAAAGATAAAAGATGGAATATCTCTGCGTCTTTATTTCAAGGCCTTCGACAAACGAGTTATCCTGAGAGAGACAGGAGGAGAGACCGGGAGACAGGAAAGAGAGAAGAACGGGGAAACAAAGACAGAGAAAGAGAAAAAGAGAGGTAAAGAGAGACACACG
This sequence comes from Palaemon carinicauda, assembly GCF_036898095.1. NCBI lineage: Eukaryota > Metazoa > Arthropoda > Malacostraca > Decapoda > Palaemonidae > Palaemon > Palaemon carinicauda. The sequence continues at coordinate 57,489,527 of NC_090736.1, read as the reverse complement.
GCCATACAAACATACTGGCAAGCATACACAGAACAGTTGAGAGAGAGAGAGAGAGAGAGAGAGAGGAGAGAGAGAGAGAGAGAGAGAGAGAGAGAGAGAGAGAGAGGAAATCTGGCAAACAAGAGTAAGCGAGAAAAAGAGATATTTATGAAGAGAAGCAGTGGAAGGGAGAGTAAAAGAAGCAAAGAAACAAACAAAAAAGAGCCGGACAGTAACAGAGGAAGGAGGAAACATATAAAGAAAAAGGGAGGAAGAACAGGTAATTCACAGAGGACTCGCAGAGAAATACACACACATACACGTATATATATATATATATATATATAGTATATATATATATATATATATATATATATATATATTATATATATATATATATATATATATATATATATATATATATAATCTTTATCAACCGTAACTAGTCCACTGCAAGAGAAAGGCCTCAAACATGTCCTTCCACTTGCGCCAGTTTATACCAGCTGGTTTTCTCTTCTCTTCCTTTCCCTACTTCTTTTGCGAACTCTATTGACAAATTCTACTATTTTCAATGTCCATCTATTATCTGTTATTCTCATTATATGTCCTCCCCATGTCCAATTCCTTTTTCTTACATTTTTTTAGATTATACTCTACTTTACTTAGCTCACGTGTTCATGTTGCTCTTTTTCTGTCTCTTAGTGTTATTCCCATCATTATTCTTTCCATAGCTCTTTGAGTTGTAACTAGATT
>NC_090736.1:57472861-57480361 GCF_036898095.1 Palaemon carinicauda | reverse complement strand
GGTGTCTGGGATCTTATTATCAGTTCCTTTAATATGCTTAATTACCAAGTTGAGCTCTTGCAGTTGCAAGGCCCAACGTAAAATTCTTTGGTTAGACCCTTTCATCCGTTCAATAAACACCAACGGATTATGATCCGTCCATACCTCCACTGGAAAAGAAAGATTAGTTAAGTATGGTTTAAAATGAGATATGGTACGGATCAGGGCAAGAGCCTCTTTCTCAATAGTTGAATACTTACGCTCTGCCGTTAACAACTTTTTGCTGTAGTAGGATATTGGGTACACCTCCTTGTCTTCGCCCTTTTGAAAGAGAACTCCTCCAATACCTATATCACTAGCGTCAACAGCAATTATAAAGGGAGCTTGAAAATTCGGAGAAACCAAAATAGGTTTAGACATGAGAATAGTCTTAATTCTAATGAATGCCTCTTCACAATCACTAGTCCAAATGAATTTCTTATTTTTTTGTAAAAGATCATTCAGGGGACGGGCAATGTCAGAAAAGTTCCTAACGAACCTTCTATAATAGCCCATCATACCCAACACTTTTCGAACTTCTCGGACATTGCACGGTCTCTTTAAATTAGATATAGAATCGACGTTAGCCTGTTTTGGGGCTATATGACCCAGACCAACCTCATGACCCAGATACACAACTTTAGCCTTACCAAATTCGCATTTAGCGAGGTTAATGACTAAACCCGCAGCACGGAGAGCTTCAAAAACTTTACGTAATCTGAGTAAATGAGTTTTCCAATCATTACTGTGGACAACAAGATCATCAATGTAAATCTCAGTACCTTCTAATCCACAGACCACACGGTTCATTAATCTTTGAAAAGTACAAGCAGCATTCCTCATCCCAAAAGGCATGACCTTGCATTCATACAAGCCGAATGGGGTGACAAATGCTGAAATCTCTCTTGCTCGATTGGACAAAGGAACTTGCCAGTAGCCTTTGAGCAAATCCAATTTTGTGATATACTTTGCTGAACCAATGCGGTCTATGCAGTCGTCAATTCTAGGAAGGGGAAAGGAATCATTTTTAGTATGCGTATTAACTTTGCGATAGTCCACACACATCCGATACTGTCCATCGGATTTCTTCACCAATACTATAGGGGAGCTCCAAGGACTAACAGAAGGTTGTATCAAATCATGCTTCAACATATATTCTATTTCCTTATTGACTATATCCATTTTAGTGGGATTTAGTCTATAAGGGCTTTGTTTAATTGGTGAAGCTTCTCCTACTACCACATCATGTTCAATTAAACTAGTCAATCCGGGAGAGTCTCTAACCAAATCTGAAAAAGAATGAATTAAACCTTCCATTTCCCTTCTTTGATTTAGATCAAGATGCTTCAGATGCTCATCCAACCCATCCAAACATTGCACATTCTTAGATAGAGCATCCGAAGGTACTTGATTAATTATTTCCTCAGATCCATCAGGAAGCACCTCTGCCACCAAAGAAATCGAATTATACCCGGTTTCCAAAGTATCAGATCTACTAGAGACATAAGGTTTCAGTCGGTTAATGTGAAAAATTCGACACTTTCGTTTGGTCCCGGGAGCTTCTATTTCATAATTAAGATCGGATAACTTCCTCAACACCTTCCAAGGCCCCTTATACCTGGGTTCAAGGAAGTTATCCGAATCAGTACCCAACACCAAAACTAATTCCCCAGGCTCAAACGACCGTGCTCGAGTTTTCTTGTCATAATTACTTTTCATAGCAGCCTGAGAGTTAGCTAAATTTTCTCTAGCAAACTTCCAGGCGCTAGAAAGTTTTTCTTTAAGGTTATCAACAAATTCACCCACGTTCGTCTCCTTTATTTGATCGGACTCCAAAATTTCATATAGAATTTCTAAAGGCCCCCGTATTTTATGTCCAAAGACTAACTCAAAAGGAGCCACGCCCGTGGATGAATTTGGATGACTCCTAAGAGCAAAGAGAGCAAAAGGAAGACCCTTATCCCATTCCTCTCCATGCTCATAGCAAAATCTCCTTAAAATTGATTTAAGAGTCTGATGGAATCTTTCCACCACTCCCTGACTCTCTGGATGGTAAGGAACACTAGTAGTGTGCAGAATGGCCAGACCTGCACACTTACTTCGAAATTCCTTACTAGTAAAATTAGTTCCACAATCAGTTTGTATCTTACGAGGGATTCCATACCTCGAAAAGAAAATTACCAACTGGTCAAATACAGCCTTAGATGGGATTTTCTTCATGGGAATGGCTTCGGGAAATCGCGATGCCCGATCCATCACAGTCAGTAAATATACAAAACCTGTTTTAGTTTTAGGCAGGGGACCTACTATATCAACTACTAGCTCACTAAATGGCTCGCCAATAGCTGGTATAGGATATAAAGGTGCTTTTACAATTGTCTGATTAGGTTTACCTACCACTTGGCACACTGGACATTCTTTCACATATTGTTTTACTGACGATTTCATTCCTGGCCACCAAAAACATTTAGCTAACCGACGGAACGTCTTCCAGACACCAAAATGACCAGAGAATGCATCATCATGAGATATATTTAATATTTGTCTCTGAAAGTGAGAAGGCACCACTATTTGCTCAATCCGAAATATTTGGTGATCATTAGCAACCAAGGGACGACTCACCCTATATAACAGGCCCTTTTTACCCAGAATCGAGGCTTTGTCAAGTCAGAAGTATCACCCAAATTAAAACTATACTCTCTTTTCTGGGCTTCAATAAAAGCTGTTCGATCCCAATCTGGAATTATATTATCACTACTTACTACATTACTTACTACTGACCCGGGTCTTCCTACATCTACATCTACCTCTAAACTACTCAAATTTAACTCTTCATCATTATTTAATAAGTCTGCAGCTCTTGCTGCAGCTCTAGTGGTAACTGCCACTGGACACTTATTGATTGACAATATTGGAAATAATTCCTGGCCATCACTATTAACCATATCATTTCCTAATATGCCATCAATACCAGCTATAGGAAGACTCTCAACAACGGCCAACTCGATCTTTCCATAATACCCAGGGAATGACAACATTACCTCTGCTAAAGGAGCCGAAACTATTGTGTTCGGGAAACCTCCCAGAACAATAAAGTTCCCTGAATACTTCACCAAACCCTTCAAACTGCTTTCCAGCACTAACGAACGAGCAGACCCTGTATCTCTCAAGAACTTAACATCAATAATGACAGAATTATTTATTACTTTACCAGGCCATATGTATTTATCATACTTCAGTCATTCCTGTAGATTATTATTTCCATCCCCAGGCGTACAATTACTACCACTATCACTACTAATTATGGGTAATTTTACGTCAGGAGATGTACTTGGCATTAAAGCCACAGGATTATTTTTTGAAGATAATCTGTTCTGGCTTGACATTGAGCTTGGAAATGACCGGGTTTCTTACACCAGAAACAAGTCTTCACATTATTGTTTCTCGTTCCAGTACTACCTCCATTGGAAAATACACGAGTACCAGGTTTACCCGTGAATCTTCCATTGTTACTAGCATGGAAATTATTTTGAATCACTGAATTCTTAGGCTTATTATTATCACCTCTTACTCCTTTATGAAAATTCGCTGACTCTACTACGTTATTACTTTTATCTTTGCTGACGAAATTGCCGGAACCTGTTCTATGAGTCAAGACAAATTCGTCAGCCACTTGAGCTGCCTTACCTAAATTAGTGACCTTCACTTCTTCCAAATAAATTCTTAGTTCTTTGGAACAAGATTTCTTAAACTCCTCCAAAAGCATTAGTTCTCTCAAGGAAGAAAAAGTGACAACTTGACGACTTTTCAACCAGTCGTCAAACTGTTCCTCCTTGAACCTGGCAAATTCTACATACGATAAGGAAGGATGTTTATTAAAATTTCTAAACTTTAATCTGTATGCCTTAGGGACCAAATCATACGCTTTTAAAATTAGTGCCTTTACCTTGTGATAATCCCTGGCTATCCCTTCCTCCAAGGCATTATATACCCTGATTGCCTTGCCTACCAATTTACACTGGATTAGCACCGTCCACAAATCTGGTGGCCAAGACAATCGTGTAGACACCCTCTCAAAGGCCTTGAAGAATTCTGGAACATTTCTTTCATCGAAAATGGGGACCAATTTTAATGCAGCCCCAATATTAAACCTTTCAGGCTGGCTACCTCGTGGGGTACTAAATTGGTTTGGAGCCCCCTGTAACCTAGCCATTTCCAAATTAATGTTGGCCATCTCTATCTCATGCCTCCTCACCCTCTCGTTCTCCGCATGTTCCAATTTCAACAACTCTATCCTTTTACAAATTAAATCATATTCCTGAATTTCCTTGGAATTAGAATTTACAGGAACAGTAGGAACTGCTGGCCCTAAATTCTCTTCAGACAAGAAAGGGTTTGTGGATATATTTCCCTTTGGCAGCAAATTGGCCGGACCTTCATAAATAACTCCAGTCTGAGGAGGATCATCAAATAATGAAAAACCTGCACCACCACTAATGCCATTATCATCTGCAACTACCCTATCATCATTTCCTAATTCACTAGCTCTATCACTAATATTTTCACCAAGTAACCCTTCAGCCTCAGCCAAACCTTGCATGACACAGTTCTTTACCATTATAAGCAATTTCCTCTTTGTATCAGTCCCTTTGAAAGAAATACCCAACCATCTAGCACAACTAACCAGATATTCCTTACCTAATATTGGTAAATGACTAATACAGTCGGCTGACCCTAAGAACTCTGCAGGACTAAACACAAAGTCTTCTAAATTAGCCATAGTGATAGGAGGGAAAGGTATTTCCAAAAGAAAAAATAAATACTATAACCCCCACTGAGGAGCGTTCCAAAGTCCCAACTACTGTGTACACCCGAGCGCAAATCCTGGCAAGGTCGCCAGATTGTTAAGGCCGTATTTACGGCCGTAATTTCAAGGGTTCTTTTTATTCAGAATTTGCGGTCAGTAAAAATGTAACACAGCAACTCGGGAACAAAAGAACAAACACCTCAATAAAAGTTACAATATTTATTTACAAACAAAACAAATATAAGTCATGGTTGGTAATGATAATAAACAAAATTAATGAATGTACAAATTGAGGGAAAACCAACCTTAAGATCTTTAAAAGATCACCTACAACTAAGTTAATCCCTAGGCTAAGAAATAGGAAGATTTTAAATACAACATTTCAGGCAGCTACCTTTCAAAATCACTGGCCAGAAAACTAACCTAACAAACTAAGATAGGTAGAAGGAAGAAAGAGAACATAAGTGGGAAACTTAATATAACTCCTACCTAGCACAAACAAACTAACTTAAACGTTAAACTTAACTTAATAAACAATGAATTATGAAAATAATTATCTTACAAAATACACAAAGGGAATCTTCACAAAAACCTCGGTAGATTGTCCCATCAGGCCATACAAGGTCCAGAAGACCGTACTGCAAACAAGGGCGTGCACACCTACAGGTACTCTGCGATCCACGATCGTCGTAAATAACAATAAAAATATCTCATACCTGTAGTATGCCGCCCTACGTATCTCCACGAGTTCCAAGAACTCACTGACGCTGATGAGCAGGTCAACTGGATCGCTGCAATGCCCGAAGGCAATCCAAAATGCCACAGGAACGCCAAGGGTGGTAGCCTCCGAGAATCCGGGACTTCAACGGATCTCGCACGTCGCAAACCGCACCGTTCTCGGTAGAAACGGGCCAACTCGTTCGCAAATCCTCCGCCGAACGAGGGAAGGGACGTGGCTGATGAATGTCGCGGGTGACAAACACCAGCGACCACACACAAAGTAGCGAAGGAAGTGCTTCAAAAACTCCAAAGATCACCAAGATGAAGTGGCAGAGCGTCAGACAGTGAGTAGGAACTCGAACTAACTCTGTCACTTATCACCACCATCCGATCAAGCCTTTCACTCGAGTCAACACAGCTCATAGGAGAGAAAAACAGCAATCGTTAATAAGGCACTTCAGTAGTTCACTAATACCGGGGGAGAAGGTGGTAAACAAAAACAAAACTGAGAAGTCATATGACTCTCTACAGAGTTCATCAAACTAAAAATGACGCTGGCTTATTAATAAACTAAAAAAAAGATCAAAAGGTTGGAAAAGTATTAACAACTTATAATCAAATTATAATGAATTTACTTTAATCTAATAATATATATATATATATATATATATATATATATATATATATATATATATATATATATATATATACAAACACATATATATGTATACATATATATATATATATATACATATATATATATATATATATATATATATATATATATATATTTATATACTATATATATATATATATATATATATATATATATATATATATATATATATATATATATATATATATATATATATATGTATAAATTTATATTTATACATATATATATATATATATATATATATATATATATATATATACTTATATATACATATATACATATATATATATATATATAATATATATATATATATATAATATTATATATATATATATATATATATACATATATACATACATATATACATATATATTTATATATACATACAGTATATACATACATACCTAGACTGGAAGGGGATTTTACATTATCTTGTGTGCTTGAATTGGTCACAATTATATAATAGTGTACATCCTGTTGTCCCTTTGAATGAGAATCTAGTCAACATAATTGATAGGCGTATCCCTTCTCGTGTGCTAAGGTACCGAGTGAAGGACAAACCGTGGTTCAATGATGATTGTAGACGTGCTTATTTGGAGAAGCAGGAGGCCTATCAACTTTGGAAGGGTAACAGATCAGATTTGACCTGGAACAACTATACTCAGCCTCGAGCTTTTGCTCAGAGAGTTTATGCCTCAACTGAAAAGGAGTACAATTTAACCATAAAAGAAACACTTTCTGGTACAACTCAGGAACATAAATGGTGGTCTACCCTTAAATCTGCACTCTTTGGTGTATATGCAACAGTTCCTCCTTTACTTAAACCAGATGGCTCAGTCACTCACTGTCCAAAGGAAAAGGCAACCCTTTTGGTTGATGTTTTTGACAGTAAACAGAGTAATGAAAAACTTGAACTTCCTCATTCCTGTTTTCTTGAGGCTAAACTAACTAGTTTAGCTTTTCGATCTCGTGAGATTAAAGCTCTGTTGATGGACCTTGATGCTTATGGAAGTCTAGACCCAAATGGTATTTTTCCTTTGTTTTTTATAAAGACAGCAGATTTCTTAGCTCCAAAGTTATCTGTTATTTTGCGCAAGTTAGCAAGAAGAGGAGCTTTTAGCACTAGTTGGAGAATTGGTAATGTTACTCCTCTTTGTAAATGTGTTTGTGGTAGCTCAAGTCCCACTGATTACCGCCCAATTTCCATAACTCCCATATTAGCTAAAGTTTTTGAACGTCTTCTGGCAAAACGTCTTAATAGGTTTGCTGAAGGTAATCA